>NW_027527955.1:11675513-11873456 GCF_008692635.1 Crocuta crocuta
TTTTTTTTTTTTTTTTTTTTTTTGTCTATCAGTGAAACAAAAGATTTGATTCCCTGCGGTAATTTCTAGAGATTCAGTAATGAGGGCTTCTCCCACAACAAAGATAATGACTCAGTTTTCTACATTAATGGCTACGTAGTGATGCAGACAAGTTGAATGCATCATAGTTCGTGGTTAAATGGGAGGAAAGTTATCATCAGGCCATTATTTTGAAAAAAGACCTAGTTCTTATCTTTACCCACTGACTTGAATTGTGTTCAGACAAACTGTTATTGATTTGATTTATTTCCCTAATAATTGTGTTCTGCACTCACTCAGGAGCTCTAGTATACAAGACACATGGATCTTTCCCCTGCATGTCTGCCTATTAAGTGTTATTGAGTTTAATGAGTCTTTTCAACAGCACCCAACTCCTGAATCTTCAGACAATCTCCTGGGAGTTAGAGCTTAGAGAAAGTACTGCAGAAAGAGACCTACTAATTTGTTGCATAACCTTATATTTTCTTTTAAGGATATGTTTGTCCTCCCTGGAACATAATGAGAGTCACGTGTAATCACATGAAGTGTAGTCATGTCGCTGTTATTCAAAATGAATGGACATTCAAATGACCATCATTCAGAATGACTGAGGCAAGCTCAGGGCCTCCGTATGTGCTGTGGAGGTTGTGTGCTGAGTGAGGATATCCAGCAGAGAAAATAAATTCAGCTGGTTCTGTGTCAGCTCAGGGAAGGGTGCTTTTTTCTAATTCCCACAAAGATCGTGGCCTAGGGTGGCCTTGGGTGAATTTCCAGATATAACTATCTATACTTGTGCTCGCTTTGGCAGCACATATATTAAAATAACTATCCATATTTGCCCACCTGCACCAACAATGTCTCAGCATCAGGATCCTATAATGATGCTCACCATGGAGGAAAAGAGTAAGTAGATAGGAGGTAGAGGGAAAAGGAAAAACTAAAGCACAGACATCTCAGTATCTTAACTGATGTCAGATTGGCTTCAGATTCCAGATTTGGTGTGACCTGGAGGGCAAGTTACTTATCTTTCTGTGGATTTGTATCCTTATCATAAAATTATATAATCCTAACCTCATAGAACTGGTGTGTAGATTCACTGAGATAATGAATGTAGAGCTGTTAGCACAGTGTCCAGCAAATAGCAAGCGCTCAGTAAATATTAGCTATAATAATGATGATTGTCACTCCCCTCTTCCTGTCCTGGACTGTTTGCTTTACCTGCCACTTTGTTGGAGCCAAAAATGAGTTCCATGACACTGAGAGGGAAAAGGGGGAAGAGGAAGAAGGGAAACTAGACTATGGGAACGAACAAACCACACTGAGATAGCACTTGAAGCATTAAAGGGTACACAGAGATTTAATCAGCAACACACCTTGAGCCAGGGAGATCCTTTTTAACTCAAACTAGATTGATTTAGGTTTTGTTTTTACATATTTTTGCATATCACATCTAGCACTTCTAAATACAAATTAGTCCATAGATGGTTAAGAGCTTGCCTCCTATAATTACTGCTTTTGAATTCAAAAAGTAGAAGTCAGGTCATATTTTCTTCTCTGTCTCTGGCTCACATCAAACGAGGAGCAAGTCTTTTGTCTCTCACTTTCCAGTGTGGTCATCTGATCCTTATATCCCCAATGGACACCCACCTTTAAATACTCCAGGGAACAGGGCCAAGACCCTCCTCTGTCTACATTTCAATGCAGCATATGCATACTTCACTTTTAAAAACTTTTAACTGGAAACCAGCCAGCTTTGCAAATAGATATTTAGCCTTAATGATTTGCCATGAATGCTCTCTATGCTGTACTTATAATCTATTTGAGCTCTTTAGTGACAGGGAGAAATTCAAGGCTCAGAAAATATGCTTACTTGCTTTAAACAAAATGCCACAATGCCATCTTCAAAGCCTCTGAGATCCATTTGAAGCAAATGTGTCTAATTTGGTCATTCTTTGAACTTGCTGGATTGAAATACTGTATAAAAATCCCGTCTTAAGCCAACTTTCTTTTCTTTCTTTCTTTCTTTTTTTTTTTTTTTGTCTGGACACCTGCCANNNTTTTGTCTGGACAGCTGCAAGAATGCTAGAAAGTGTGCTGGCCTAAGAGTTGTGCTCTAGGCTGTGGAGTCAGGTCTGCTGTAACTATGACCTTGGGCAAGTCACACAAACTCTTCCAGCCTCAGTTTTTCATTCATAAAGTGGGGAAGATGAACAGTTATTTTTAGTATGGCTGGCTTCAGAATTTGTGAAGACCCCTTGTTCAAAAGGTAGGAAAAAAGGGTTGTAGGTGCTATAATATCACAGGTGTGTCTCCCACAATGCTTCAGCCTGTCATGGTTTTTAATTTACCATTGAATCTAATGCCATTCTGAGTAAAGAAGACTTAAAATGTGAAATTATTTGCATGAATTTTACCATTCATCTTTATGTTTTGCAATGTCAGTCTAAATGCAAATGTAAGAGTGTTTACCTTGTGTGGAATCACTGATACACAATTAGTATTTTGTAGCTCTTATACACATTGTGTATTTTATGTATTTTATTAGAATAGTGGAAACACCGCACACAACTAACTCCACTGTTTTCATCTTGCTTGCTGATCTGTGTACATGCTGTCAATACTCTTCACCTTCAGTTTACTGATGAGTAAGAATGGACTGCAAGGAAGAGGAACTAGGGATTGCTGTCTTTCCCTTTCTCCAGCAGAAGTGCTTGGCTAAATAGGGAAGGAACTAACACAAGTGAGAGAGCTTAGGACAGTGTTTCTTGGTTGTTCCCATTTCTTAGAATGCTATTGCCTTCTTTCTGCATTGGAAGCATATTCTGTTTCAAACACGCCCCTTGGGTTCTGTCATTTCCCTTCCCTCCACCTATTCATTATAGAAGTAACATGCTTGCCTCTTTTTCCCTCGGAGCCTTGCTGAACTCCCATGCTCTGGAGTTCTGTGCTCACAGAACATCAGGAATGCTACCTACTATATGCCGTTGGGGTGGCAAAGAACTCCAGTCACACACGTTGCATGTATCTTCTCAGCTCACACACATGCCACGTTATCCTCTCCACTTACAAAACACAAGTTCAAAGATGAAATCGTTAAGAGTTTCAAGATAGATGGCAAGTGCATACATATCATTAAACCTGGGGCAGTGTCCATCTGAGGGCAAGACTGTGACAGTGCAGGTCTCCTGCACCCACAAAGCCTGCCCCAATCTTTAAATTTCTAGATCCCATGTAATGATCCAATTGTACCAAGCTATTACTCATTCTTGGGCATTTTAAAAATCTTTATTGAGTGACTTTTTAGAGTGGCTCCAATCAGATCATGACAGTAAAAAAATCAGCATTAGTGAAGTACAATTTACATACATAAGGTTTACTCACCACAAACAAAGAGCTTGATTATTTTTATTAAAATACATCCATCACCACAATCCAGTTTTAGAACACTCCATCACCCAATAAAATTGCCTCGTGCCCACTTGCATTTAATTCACATTCACACCCCAAACCAGGTGACGATGCTGGTTATGTCATTTATATGCAGCAACTCTTATGGACAAAATGCACCATGACAGTTCTGGTTCTGTTAGACACAAGGGAGAAATTCCAAGAGCTTTGACTTTTTGGAGTAAGGCTTCCCAAAGCATGGGAGCTGTCTGAAGAAGGACGTAAGCAGAGATTACCCCTATGGGAAGTGCCTTTGTGTGGATTTAAAAAGTGTGCCTCCATCAGACAGGCTATATTTCTTTCTTGACTTCCTGTCACCAGCCCCACCTCCAGCTTGGGACTCCTTTACAAACACAACCTGTAGAACATTCCTAAGAACAGTGGTCTTAGGAAAGGGACTGGTAATTAGGGGATGGGAAGGTGAGCTTAGAAGCACCACCTTCAATGGCTTGGGCAACTTACTAAGTCTTCTTACTAACATCTACACTGTAAGCATAGTAGGATTGACCTTGCAGAGCTGGCATGGGGTCAAAGTGTGGCATGCAGAATGGTGCATTTAAAGCCTCTAATGCACAGTGCTCCAAGATATTGGTAATTGTTGTAGTAGACTGAAGAGTGTCATGAGTATCATTGTTTTCAGCACTGTGTCCAGTAGCAGCAACATTGCCTCTTTAAGTACTTAAGGTATCAAATGTATTTGGGGCACCTGGGTGGCTCAGTCAGTTAAGCGTCCAACTCTTGATTTCAGCTCAAGTCATGATCTCAGGGTTGTGAGATCAAGTCTCGAGTCAGGCTCCACGCTGAGCTTAAAATTCTCTCTCTCCCTCTCCTTCTGCCCATCTCCTGCTTGTTCTCGATGGTCTACACCCCTAACTCTATTTTGAATTTTAGAACAAAAATCAACAGATATATAGGATTTCATTTAAAACTTTCACTCTATGGATGCTTTGCTGAAACATAGCTATTCAATGAGTCCAATCTTCCTTCTTTTTTTACTTTCGTTTAACCAAAGAGCTCTTTACATGCACGTAGGTCTCTGCTAATTGATAGTTTTTTCACTCTGGCTAATTTATATGACTTAACTGGGTATCAGTATCCTCATTTATTAAACAGAGAGGATAGATTGCAGAGATCCTAAGGGTTTCTTCCAGTTCTAAAATGCAGCAATCAGTGGTTACCTCTGGGAAAAGAAACACATTCATACACACAAAAAAAGCCATTGTCTATTTAGATAGAATTTCTTCTCGTTGGGTCTTTTAATTCCCTTTTTTTCCCTGACTATTTGTAATAAAATTGGTAGGTACTATAACTGACCAAATCCCAGCTGTGACCTCATAGCAGGAGAAAGCATCAAAATGTGGGTCCTCCTCTCTCCTAGTCTTTGAAAATTGGTAGGAAGCAACCTCCTGACTCTATTTGGATCCTGGATGTTGTCACAGGGTGGGGCAGGTTTGCTGTGAAGCAAAGAGAAAAGGTGAGCAAGGAAAGGATGAAATCATATGATGCCCCCACATGCATCTCAGCAGATGAAAGTGCTGTAATCATTCTTTATCCTTGACTCTGAATTACAATGGGATTCTAGTGAATTTAGTCTTTTCTGGTTAAAAAGTAATTAGTGAAAGCTTTGCCCTTTTTATGAATGACACCCCTGCCTTTCTTTTTGTATTGAGAAATGACTTTAAAAGATGACTTGTATTTACATATGTGAAAGGGACATTTAAAAGGATTTGAGTCCAATTCTTAAAAAAAAAATTTTTATTATGGAATATATAAAAGCAGGAAAATCAACACAATAAGGTTCATGTACCCATCACCTATATTTAACAATCACTCGAGCCAATCTTGTTTCCTCTGTAATATCCCCACTACTCACCACCACTCGATAGATTATTTTGCAATAAATCACAGACGACATATCCTTTCATTTGTAATGTTGTACTATATATCTCTGAAATGTAAAAAACTTTTTTTTTAAAAAAAGTTTATTTATTTTTGAGAGAGGGGGCATGAGCAGGGAGGGGAAGAGAGAGAGGGAGAAGCAATCCCAAGCAGGCATCGCACTGTCAGCACAGAGCCCAACATGGGGCTTAAACTCACGAACTGTGAGATCATGACCTGAGCCAAAATGAAGAGTCAGATGTCCAACTGACTGAGCCACCCAAGTGCCCCAGAAATATAAATACCTTTTAATAAAAATACAACCAGAATATAATTATCACATGTCAAAAAAGAGATTAATTAATTAATTCCATAATATCAGAAGATACTCAGCAGTCAAATGTTTTAATTATCTAAGTTTTTTCACAGTTGGTTTAGGATTCAAATAAGGTCTATATATTGCAGTTTGTAAATTTATCTCTTAAGTCTCTAATCTAGTTATTCTCAAAGTATTGTCCCCAGACCAGAAACATCAATATCACCTGGGATCTTCTTAGAAATGCAATTTCTCTGGCATTAGCCAAGGCTCCTTGAGTCAGAAACCCTGGGGATGGGACTCAACAAACTGCCTTGTAGGTGATTCTGACATACACTGAAGTTTGAGGAGCTCTGCTCTACTCTTTGGGTTCTCTATTTCTGTCTCTGTCTTTGTCTCTCTCTCTGCTTAATATATTTATTTAAGAAACCAATCACATGTCCTATACAGTTCCCATTAGAGTGAATCTTGCTGATTACATTCCTATAGTAATTTAACAATTCTTTTTTAAGCAAAATAAATGGTACACATGCTTATTTCATATGAATCACCTTATTTAGGTATTGGAAAGTCAGTGTTATGGGCCACTATCAATTGACAGTACTGGTTACTGTTTGTTCTCTCAATTTGAAAGTGTTACTAAGAGAAACCTATGTGTGTTTTGGAACTATGTCTTTATTTTTGTTATTAAAATCGGAAACATTCCGTGTTTGGATTGATGTCATGCCTGCTAAACCATATTATGGCCTTCTTAACACATCATTAAAAAGTTGACACATCCCATGGCATGATGGTTAGCTAGCAATTTGGGGGGACTCCCCTAGTTTATAGTAGCTCTGTGGTATAAACACTCCCCATGGCTGATATCAGGCTACCAATGTGATGTCACTAAAGTCTGACTTGGGAAGATATACGCACAATTGGCAGCCACGTGCCAGTAGGAGGTGGCTGCAGCATATCACTGGCACAGCTCACTTAGAATCTGATCTTAACCGCTGCAATAACTTGAGTAGTGTAGGCAAAACCCATTATTTTCTTTTGGATCTGTGAGTCTGAACTAAGGTACATGCAATAGTTGATTTATGTGTCAACTTGACTGGGCCACAGTGCCCAGATATTTGGTTAAACATTATTTAGATGTTTCAGTGAGGATGTTTTATGAATAAGGTTAACATTTAAGTTGGTGGACTTTGAGTAAAGCAGACTGCCCTCCCCATTGGGTGGGCTTCATCCAATCAACTGAAGACCTTAATAGAATGAAGAATGACTTTCCATCAGGAAGAGGATATTCTCCTGGCAGTTTGCCTTTGGACTCAAACTGCAACAGCAACTCTTCCCTGGGTCTTCCTGCAAATTTTGGACTTCACAAACCTCCACAGTCATATGAGCGAATTCCTTAAAATAAATCTCTCTCTCAGGGGGAGGCAAACCATAAGAGACTCTTAAATACAGAGAACAAATTGTGGGTTGATGGGGGCGGGGAGGGAAAATGGATGATGGGCATTAAGGAGGGCACTTGTTGGGATGAGCACTGGGTGTTGTGTGTAAGCCATGCACTACAGGAATCTACACCAAAAACCAAGAACACACTTTACACACTGTATGTTAGCCAACTTGACAATAAATTATATTTTAAAAAGATAAATGTCACATCCAGAAATTTTTAAAAAATCTCTCCCCACACTTATATGTGTGTGTGTGCACACACATACACACATACACACGCTATGGTTCTGCTTATTTTCCATAAAACTAAGTTACCATAAAACTTAAAATTTTTTTATTTAAAAATGTTAGTCATAACACTAATTGTATAACCCCTAATACATTGGGCTGTGCAATTGGACAAGCACTAACGTAAGGTTCCTTTTTTTCCCCAACATCTCCCTGCTGGCTTTTCTACAGCACTCAAAATTCCCATGTCACTCACATAAGGTTAAGTCCTTGCTAGTTCCTGTTAAACTACAGAGTAGGACAACAATCAGGCCAGTGTCAGCTGTTAGTATTTTAAAGGGCTACATGTGCAGACTTTAGGCCAGTCAGCTCTGAGAAATCCGTGCAGACAAGTTCTGGATGTGTTTTGGAGCCACCTGGACAGCTAGGGGTCCTCTTGAAGCTCTATCTAGGTCACAAGTGGGTCTCCATTGACTAATTTATGTACATAAGTATATCCCTTCTAGGGGGGATTTAGGATGGCTTACAAACAAATATATAGTACAGCAATGTCAAAGGGGTAAAAAAATGTGGCAAAAGGAAAATGATGGTAAGAGAATAGGAGGAGCCAGGAATAAGGTGAATATACAAATTACATTTCTTGAAATTCTGTGTGCTTATAGAGGTGAGCCATGTATTTAAATTAAGATCTTTTGGGGCGCCTGGGTGGCTCAGTTGGTTAAGCATCCGACTTCGACTCAGGTCATGATCACATGGTTTGTGGGTTCGAGCCCTGCATTGGGTTCTGTGCTGACAGAACCTGTTTCAGATTCCGTGTCTCCCTCCTCTCTGTCCCTCCCCCACTCGTGCTCTGTCTCTGTCTCAAAAATAAATAAAACAAAAAAATTTTTTAAATAAATTAATTAATTAAAATCTTTTTTTTTTCAATGTTCTTATTTATTTCTGAGATAGAGAGAGATAGCAAGAACAGGGAAAGGTCAGAGAGAGAGGGAGATACAGAATCTGAAGCAGGCTCCGGGCTCTGTGGGGGAAGTTCAGAGAGAGAGGGAGACACAGAATCCAGGCTCTGAGCTGTCAGTACAGAGCCCAACGTGGGCCTCAAACCCACGAACCAGGAGATCATGACCTGAGCTGAAGTCGGATGCTCAACCAACTGAGCCACCCAGGCGCCCCTAAATTAAAATCTTTTAGCAGGATGTATAAAACAGACTAAAATAAATCAAATAATATAGAATATTAAAAAAAAAAAAAACCAAACCATTGCTTAGATAAGTTCAAGTACTCTGTCATTGAGACAGATTTCTTCAGTAGGTCTTTTAAAAGAGATCACTGAATAATGTAAACAATAATGTCTTTGCAACATCTTTGGACTAAATGAAGTGAAAAGCTTCAAAGGAACCCTTTTAATAATACTCTCTATTTAGCCAAGGGCATTACATTAAAGCCCAATTCAACAGAGGCACTTATGCTGATACCCACAATGATGCATCCCAGGTGTGAAGTCGCTGTTGATCTGGTTTCATCTGGAGATAAGTTATAAATTATCTAGTTGTTCTCAGGTACCAGTCTGGCAGTCAGTGATGAAATTTCCATGGGCTCATGATGAAAATGAAAAACAGTGCAGTGAATAGTGAATTTTCCATAATTCTAAATTACCAGAAAACCTCAATTTAAGAGACCATCCTTTTGTTACATCCTTACTTGGTAAAAGAAGTTAGCAACCTATGTCCAGAACCATAATAAGATTTTTTTAAACTGGTCTGTGACATATAAAAATCTGGGAAACCATTGACCTAAGAGTATGGAAAGACACACAATCCTCCAAGAATATTATTTTTCTCAACAAGGCTTTTGATATCTTTATAACTTATGGCAATATGCTAGAAATTATACACTCTGACAAATATCTGGAATGCAGCTCTCCGATGTTACAAGTTTAATACAAAAACCATATGTTTTAGAAATCAGTCATTCTGGGAGTAGAATTGATATACTATAGTAAAAAATTAGGAACCAGACAAGAACCATGTCTAAATGGAAGCCACCCTGCTGTCCCTCTGAGTTGAGCCAAGGGAGGACAGGGCTAAGAGTGTTCTTAGGAAGTTATTCTTGGATAACTCACTAACTTACAGACAAATGCAACAGAGAGATTCCCAAATTTTACACCACTGAACGCTGCCACAATAATTCCAACCAAGAGCACTGGAAAGTGGATATAACAAAGTGCTCATCTGGACTGTTAAACAACAACAACCAAAACCACAAGCGAAAACTACACAGTAATAATACCCACAGAATGGTTAGCTTTGAGTAATTGAGCTTTTTTGAAAGATTAACAACTGCATATTGGTAATGGATGACATCATCTGGTAAAAGGGATTAGTAGCCATATATAAGTAGTTAATATTTTTTGAGCACTGTTTTAAGAATTTTACATGTAAATACATTCAATCCTCACAACAACCTTATGAGATAATTATTATCATTATTATTATTATATACCCATTTTGGAATGAACAAACTAAGGCTGGGTTGTTAAATAAATGTCATGCAACTACTAAGAGGTAGTAGTTTCAAACTCTGGTAGAGCAACCCCAGAAACCATACTAACAGAAAGATATTTCACTGACTCCTTACCTAACTTTAAGCCTGGAAGAAATTGGGAGATACTTGCCAAGGATGGCAGGGACTAGTCGTAGACTAGTTAACTTGTGACTCTTCTTTCTGCAAGTAACCAGATCACAAGGACAATTTTCTTGGAAGGCCACTTTTTAGGCTGTAATAATAAAGTCATATCATCTTCAGATAAGACGATGCTTCTTGTTCTTTTCTCAAGTTGTTGGCCTCCAGCTCATCCAGGAATGGTATCAAATTGTTTCAATATAAGTTAAAAGCAAGGAGGATGGGGAGTGAAATGTGACTCTGATGCTCAGAACATATCCTCTTTCTATACACAGAATTTTATTGGATTTGGCCAGGTCATTCCTGAATCCCTGGGTAATGGAAGGTACTAGGGAGCAATCTCAGCATGAACATAAAAGTCTACGATATCTCTCTTAAGTTCTGGTGGCTTGGTTCATATCAAATTCTTTCCCATTAGTCAAAGACCTAAGGAAGATAAAAATCAACTGCAAACTGTCTTTTAATCTGCCAATTGGCTTCTTTCTAAGGAAAGAGAGTTTAGAATGGTCAATAGTAGATTAGCTATGCCTAAAGCTGGCCTTCTGGGAAGCAGTCAGCTCATGTTCCTCTGAGCTTGGGGTCTCTCTGTTGTGCTTTCATCCTAGAAAACCTTCAGTCTCTCTCAGTGTGGTTTTGATTTGTATTTCCCTGATGAGGAGGGATGCTGAGCATCGTTTCATGTGCCTGTTGGCCATCNGAAAACCTTTAGTCTCTCACACTGACCTCCAACTTTGTGTCGCTTTTCATGGTAAGCTTTCACCATGGCAACACTCCATGCTTTTGGGTCTCTGGCCTGAGGTAACATGGGCTCTCTCTAGCAGGTGAGTCAATAGAAGTTCAAAGTATTTACAAATTAGGAAATCACAGGTGGCCAGAGCTGATAAGGGTCCAGTGTTTGAGAGTATTCTCACCAATTTCCCTGAGCCCAAATATTGTACTTCTATCTCCAACCTTCTGGGCAGAGTTTAATCTCTTGGTTTTGGGCCACTTAGGAAATCTGTTCTTCTACTTCAGATACTTCTTTTTCAACTCAAACTCTTCTATGCTTTACTAGTCTTTTTTTCTTTCTAACCTGCAGTCTGGAGCTTTTGCTCTTTTTGTTCTGCAAATCCTTTAAAGTCCCTGAGTTTCTTCTGGGGAAAACAAGCTTGTTTATCCACAGTTATCTGTCCTATCATTGACATATTTACATGCAATAGACTATCTGCAAGAGGCCAGTACCAAAGAGCAGAGGTATCTCACCACATTGAGCTAGCTATCAGGGCATAGAGGACAAATTTACTAGCACAATTTCCCCACTCCAAAAACTGTTACTTTTGACTTGACAGAAGAACATTAAATATTTATGCATAGACTCATCAAACAAATGTTTATTGGTAAAACACTGTGCTAAAGCCCGTCATAGAGTTATTTGGGTCCTGCCTTTAGGGTTTGTTTGTTTTTTTCTTCCAGTCTGGTAGGAAAACTGTTGCATGCATTATATGACATAAAAGATTATATTCTAGGCGGAGAATGATACAGCTATAAGAAATGTACAAAGTGCTGTGGGAGTTCAGATTACTTGGTCATTGAGAAATCAGAAATGAATCAAAATAAAAGAAAGCAGGAATAAAAGTTTACAGAGGCAGTGAATTAAAAAAGGTCAATTTGTCTATCTGAGTCGCTTTGTAGATTAAATAAACAGACCTAAAGACATTTTAAAAAGTAAACAAGAAGTTATATAGTTTAATTATGACAAAATTGGGTCTAGAATATATGTGTTTGGATTTCTAGCCTGGAGCTATTTTATCTCTACCAAGTAGCCTTCTCCAATAACCCAAGAACATGTGGACCACAAATTGGCTCTAAATTAGCAATAACCAGCAAAATCGTTTTTTAAAAATTAAGACAACCATATTAATTGGAGAATGTCTTAGAAACAACAGGAAAGAACTCTTTGGTTATATTTGGCATCAATTCATTTCTTGTTATAAGAAACTACATCCAAAAGAGAACTATGAAAATAAAAGAATGGGAAATCAGACCATAAGAAAGGTTATGGAAATCAGAGTGATTTAGTCTGAAAAAAAGAATGTTAATGGGGGAATTCTTTGGCCTTCAGGGATTAGGAGGTCCCCAAACAGCTGTTCTCCATTTCTCCAGAAGGCAGAAAACCAGAGAAAATAGACTTGAATATCAAGCAGAAAAGAAGTTAGACCTTCAGACCCAATCTAAAGGTCTGATGCACACAAACAAAGGATGCTGCAAAATGCTGTGGATTGCCTTTCCTTTTCAGTATTTATACCTGGGAACAACACTTCTCCCAGAAGTCCTATGGATCTGACTGGAATCAGGGGAAAGGACTTTTCAGGATCCCTCCCAGATTTGGAAGATTATTCAGACCCTAATACCCATGTTCTATTGATCTTATCAATTAGGAGAAAAAAAAAATAAAAATGAAATGTGACATAATATTTTCTTACAATTAGAAAGAGAATGGAATCAGACATTTCCATAAGATGTGAGACTATTAGAACTGAAAAAGCTAATGAAGTGTATTTGACAAATGGCCATTTTCCAGTCAAGGTTAAAAAAAGAGATTGAGAACGAAGTATGCATGTTCTTGACCCTTTCCATGGAATTTTCAGGGCCTCCCCATTCCCACTCTTTCCTTTTCCCTTTCCCAAGTTATTATCCCTCAAAACAATGCTCAGTTGTTGATAAATCTCCACCTTATTAACTGAGGATGACATAAGTTTCTGGTTTCAGAAACTGAATATAGAATCATCTGGAAAGTTGAAAAGAAAATGGAAGAGCCCAGGTCCCATTTCAGAGTTTCTGGTGTAATAGGGTGAAAGTGGGGCCTCAGTATTTGTAGTTTGAAATACTTTCCCATGGTCCCAATGCCCTGGTTTGAGGACAGTTATCTTGTGAAATTTTTTTTCTCAGTGGTATCTTCACTTCAAGAGATCTCTTGAAGACCTCTGAAAGTTTCAAATCCCCAGTGAATCTGAGATTGTGCAATTTCTGATGCAGGTGGTCAGAGAAGTAATTTGGACATTTTGTCCCATGAGTTGTTCCATATGGACTCCTCCTACTCTGCAGACTTGATAGTGACCTTGCTTTTGCAAAGGGAAGTGTTGCTATTGCATGGGAGTAGCCCTAAGGGAATGAGTAGAACCTCAAATACTGAGGACGAGGACGTGGGGCAGCATCTTTGGGGAAAGATGAAGTGAAATACAAGGCAGGTGGACCAGTAGATCCACTTTTGGAGCTCTCTGGTTGGCTGTAAAACCTGCTCTTGACTGGTGTTTTGTATTCTTTTATGAGATGGTCAGTCAAGTGGGGCCACAAGAGGAGATAGAGGAAAAAATAAAGTTTATTGTACTCACAGCATCATGCCATTTCCACACATGGGAAAGTCACCACGGTGTTTAGGCAGAAAAAGACAGGTGTGAGGGGAAGATTTAGATCAAAGCCTTTGATTGGAGTTTCCCTTGGAAAAGCAAGACAAAGCTAGGTAGCGTTTAGGATTGGCTACTTTGGATAATTTCTGCAGGCTGTAAGGGTGGTCCCTAGTTGTCTGGCACCTGGCTTTGGAATGACTAAGGCAGAGGAATATTGCCCAATGGGATATGTTGGTTAGATAGAGGACGTAAGACTCTGGATTGGCTAGTTTGCATATGAAGGGTATGTGTCTGGCCCAGGGAAGAGCAGTCTCTCCCCAACCAGAAAGGTGTTTTTTGTTTTTGTTTCTGTTTTTTTTTTTTAAAGATGACAAAACAGTATCAGTTCTGTAACAATACAGAAAATTAAAAATAGTTACTATACAATTTGGTTTCTGATCTGAGGGATATTATTATTATTTACTGCACCCTATGAACTTGCCTCTATAGTGTTGTACATTGCTGAGGCTGTGTAAAGTCTAGAAAATCTAGGAGATTTGTCAGTTTTTCTCTCCTCTTGAGCCATTTTTAAAAAATCAGCCACAGAACCGAAAGGACAATAAGGAATGAGCCCGCAAGGAAATTGATGATGAATTGTTTACTGACCCTTAAAGCTCCTTGAGACTTGCTGCACTGATCCTCCAGCACTGACAGATAATCAGAACTCTTCTGAGAAATTCTTTGCTTCATAAATTGGAGTACTTGAGTATCACATTGACGGGAACTCAATATTTTTCTTGGAAGGATTGGGTCAGTCTGAACTGGCTGTTCCTTAGTAAATGGTATTAATTTCTGAGCAGTGATTACCAACTGGTGTTTATCTCAATTATAATGTAGCAGAGCATCACTTGTCCTTCCCAAATCTCTTCTTCCCTTCTTCTGAGGCACAAAACTGCCTACTTAGAGACTGGATTTCCTAGCCAACTTTGCAGCAAGGTGTGACCATGTGATTAGACTGTCTCCAGTGAAATGTGAGCAAATTGATGTAGATAACATCGGCCTGACCTAACTGAACAGGAATTGCTTGCCCAGGATTCACTTTTCTTATGAAGCGGAAAGCTTGGGGACCAAGGAGGCAGCTGCAGCCAAGGAGAAGAGGCTAACTTCCCAGGGGAGCAGAGCTGTGAGAAGGAAGGAACCTGGGACCCTGAGGCATCTTCTGGAGTCAAGCCAACCTACCTGCCTGGAGTTCTCATCTTGGAACTTTTATAAAAGAAATAAAATTCTACTTTATTTAAAGCATTGTATTGTGGGTCTCTTAGTTATGGCTGTTGAGATGTAACCTCATTAACATACATAATTGTAGATGTGATTTTTTTTAGTTTTTCTGAAAGAGATTATGATATTCACGGAAACAAAGAACCTTAGAATGCAGAAAAAGTTAAAGGCCATCTTGTTCAATTTCTTTTCCATGCAGGAATTCCCTCTATAATGGCCCTGAGCAGGTCACTCAGGCTCTGTACCAACACTTTTGTGATGATATCTATACCACTCACTAGATGTTCAGACTATGGACTGCTATGTTTACAGTTTTATATCATCCCTCCTGTGACCAACAATGTAGCATGTGCTATAAACTAATTGGTGTTGGGGCGCCTGGGTGGCTCAGTCAGTTAAGCATCCAACTTCAGCTCAGGTCATGATCTCATAGTCTGTGAGTTCGAGCCCCATGTTAGGCTCTGTGCTGACAGCTCAGAGCCTGGAGCCTGCTTCTGATTCTGTGTCTCCTTCTGTCTCTGCTCCTCCCCTGCTCATGCTCATGCTCTGTCTCTGTCTCTCTCTCAAAAATAAACATTTAAAAAAACCTAATTAGCATATAAACCTCTAACTTATCCTTCCCCTAAAATATGGTCTATACATAACACTCGTTCTAGAAGATGCTCCCCATATAAAGCATTCTGGAGCCAAGTGAATTTTGAAAACACTTGTACTGTACCTCCCCTCGAAGAGTACATATACAATATATATTAATACTTTAAGGTTTAGAAAAATCTGAAATAAATTTATTACCTTGGTTTAATCCAGAGTTTATTAAACATATTTGACCATGAACCATTCCTAGATGCTTACTTTTTTCCCTGAATAATATCTGACAACATCATGTGGAACTGGCATGCTCTGTAAAACACATTTAGGAAATGTAGATATAACACATGACCTTTACTCAGTTGGCACAATTTCGTAGACCACTGAGCCAGTCAACCATAGATACACAAGATGCAATTCCACATAGGATAGAAAAATGTTGGAATTTGTTTATATTGCTTGATTACTGGCTGTCAGCCCAGTCAGTAATAAACAGGAAATGTTTTTATTTGAGAATATACCAAGAACTCCAGAGACAAACGAAGTACACACCCAAAATAAAATCCTCACCCAACAAACCATAAACATGTAACTAAGCTCTTCCTTCCCAGTATCATTTGGGGGAGCTTACTAATAGAGAATCTAATCTTTACTGATAAGAAAACCTGGTTTCTCTCCTGTTTAATCTCAGCCGGTTTTAGTAGGAAAACTATGGGACCAGACTCAAACAGATCTAGGTTTGAATCCCACTTACTATCTCTGCGATTTTGCAAAGTTATTTATTCTAACTGGGCTTCAATTTCCTTTTTGATAAATTAGGGATAAAAATCAGTCATTATGCTTGCAGGGATTAAGTGACATAGTTGTAGCACAGTGAAAGGAAAGCAAAGCACCTAGCACATAGTAGGAGTGCAGCAAATGGTAGAGTTATCTTAAGTTCTCCACTCTCCTCTCACCCGTCTCCTTTTAAATGTTTACATCTATTTCAGACTGACCTCACCATATATTTTATTACTATAGGATGGATCCAAGAAATTTACTTAACATCCATTTAAAATTAAAGGATATAATTTGTTTATGTTGCTGCCAAGATAATGTCTTTCTCTTGTTAATATCTGTTATAGAATATGAATAGTGAAGGCTTCCTTCTTTTTTATCCAAAGAAATTTTTGAGTTCCATCATTGAAGGTGTTATAGTGCCCCTTACTGTAATGATTAATATTTTAAAAATATCACAGACAGCCACATTAGCATTTTCCAAGTAAATTGTTATTTTTTTCCTTCTTGATGGAGACAAAATATTATGATTGCAATTAAGTTTCATTTATTTTCCTACAACTCTGTTTTAACAGATGAGGGCACTAAATGACACTGTAAGTCAAAACTATACTTTTGAGAACCAAAGAATTTTTTAGGAACTGAAACAGGTCAAAAGGTCAACTAACGGTTAGAAATTTGTTTAAAGTTTCGTTTGTTTATCCAGTTTGTAAAAGGTAAAACTTTTGTTTCTGGCTATCCATTAGCAGCTTGAAGCAGACAAACTGTCCCCTGAGAACAATTATAAAGCTGAATAGCCTTTTTTTAAAGCATGCAGCTATTTGAAGATCTAAAAGAACAATCAAGGAAGCCAAAAATTAAGGGCCCAAGATTCCAGACATAGCCCTTGATACAACAACCTGATAAGAATAGAGCAAGAAAGAAATATTATAGGTTAGTCACTTTTATTAGCATAGTTGCAAAAATTATATATGAGATATTTACAAACAGAATTCAGTATTATATATAAAATGAATAAGTCATCATGACCAAATTGAGTTTATTTCAAGAATACATCATTATTTAACATTAGAAAAACCAATCAATGCAATTTCTACCTTAACAGAAGGAAGGGAAAAAATTATATGATCATCTCAATAGTTGTGGATAATTATTTGATTAACTTAGTGCCTTATAGACATGTAGAAAGCTAGAAATAAGAGGGGAGTTAATTAATCTAAAATTTAAAATGTTTTTGGAAAAAGTCACAGCAAATATTGTACTTAATGGGAAATATTAAAAGCTTTTCTTTTGAAAGCAGTAATAAGACATTGTAGTAGAGGTTCTAGGCAATTAAATAGGGGGGAAAAAAAACCCTACAAAGAAATGTCATAAAAACTGGAAAGCAAAACATAAAACTATCATAATTTGTAGGCCATATGATTGAGTACATTGAAAACCCATAAGCTATTAAAGTTAAAAGGTGAATTTAACAGAGTCTTTGGACACAAGGTCAATATATAAAATTCAACTGTGTGTTTATATACTAGAAACAACTAGAAATACAATTTCTATTTATAATGATACCATTTATAAATAATTATCTATTAAAATACGTGTAAGGTCTCTACACTGAAAACAGCAAAGCATTATGGAGAGAAATTAAAGAAATCTTAAATAATGGAGTAATATACCATACTTAGGGATTGGAAGGCTTAATATTGAAAAGTTGTCAACTTCACGCAAATTGATATATAATTTTAATGCATTTCCAGTTAAAATCCCACAGAGTTTGTGTGTGTGCATATGTGTGTATGAATCCATTTTTTTGTGTGTATGGATGTGAATGAGTGTGTATAGACTGATAGGTTGCTTCTAAATTTTACATAAAACAACTAAGGACCAAGACTATATGTCTTGGACCATGATCAATATGGTCTTGAAGGACAAAGTTGCAGACTTACTCTGACAGATATCAGGACATATACAATCCTACAGTAATTAAGACAGTGTGATGTTGTGCAAGGAGAGACAAATAGATCAATGGAGAAAAACAGAATTCAGAAATAGCCCAATACATGTGATGGTTCATGATGAAGATTACTACTGCAAAGCAGTGGAAAAGCACAATCTTTTTGATAAGTGATACTGTGTCAGTTGGATATCCATACAGAAAAAATACATATAGATTTCAATTTTGCACCATTTGTTAAAACCAATTTCAAGTTAATTGTGGACTTAAATGTGAAGATAACATAGATGTGTAACATTGGAATATGCAAAGATATCTTTCACGGGATACCAAAAGCATTAAGCATAAAAAGTCGCTAAGTTGGACTTTATTGAAATCAAGAACTTTTCTTTATCAAGAGATGAGAGTAAAGAGAAGGATATGTATAATACATGTATCTGGTATATTGAGATATATATATATATATATATATACACACAATAACTCCTATATCAGGAAGAAAAGATAGATATTACTTACCATTCTCCCAAAAAATAGGCAAAGATTTTGAGCAGACATTTTACCAAAGAGGATATGGTCAATAGACATATGAAATTGTGCTCAACATCACTAGTTATGAGATAAATGCAAAGTAAAATCATGATAAGACATCACTATATACTCATTCCAATGGCTAAAAGTATAACAACTGATATACTGGTAAAGATATACTGGTAAAGATGTGGAGCAAATGGACTCAAATGCACTGCTAGTAACAATATAATTTGGTATACTCCTTTAGAAAAGTGCTAAGCAGTATCTACTAAATTTAAACATGTGTATACTCTAATTTCAGTGCTGAAATTAGCAATCCCACTAATGAGTATCTATCTAACAGAAATGCATACACTTGTGCTTTAAGATGTCAGATACTGGCACAAAAATGTTCATTCAGAGATATTTACAGCAGTCCCAAGCTGGAAACAACCCCAGTGCCCTTAGTAACAAAATGGACAAAGAACTTTTGGTATATCCATGAAATGAATACTACATGGCAATGAAAATAACAATTTACTGTTACAGACAACATGGATAAATCTTATACACATGACATCAAGTCAAAAAAGCCAGAAATAGGGGTTCTTGGGTACTCAGTCAGTTGAGCATCAGACTCATGATTTCGGCTCAAGGTGGTAGGACTGAGCTCTGTGTTGGGCTCTGCGCCTGGTGTGGAGCCTGCTTAAGATTCTCTCTCTCTCCGTCCTCCCAACTCCCCTGCTGTTGTGTTCTCTCCTTATCTCTCTCTTTCTCTCTCTCAAAAAAAAAAAAAAGCCAGAAATAAAACTGTGAGGGGGAATTACTGATTACTGAGGACAGTTGTTTAAAATGGATGATTTATTCAGGCTTACTATTTCTTCTTCTATAAATTTTTATTATTTATGTATTTCTTAAAAATTATTTATATTTTCAGCCTTATTGGCATAAAATTACAGTAACCTTTTAAAGTTTTTAAAATTGCCATTATAGGGGCGCCTGGGTGGCTCAGTCGGTTGAGCGTCCAACTTCGGCTCAGGTCATGATCTCAGGTTCATGGGTTCGAGCCCCGCGTCGGGCTCTGTGCTGACAGCTAGCTCAGAGCCTGGAGCCTGTTTCAGATTCTGTGTCTCCCTCTCTCTCGACCCTCCCCTGCTCATGCTGTCTCTCTCTCTCTCTCTCTCTCTCTCTCTCAGAAATAAATAAAACATTAAATTTTTTTTTAAAAATTGCCACTATAGCTGCAATTTCCATCTGATTTTTATCCTCGAAAAATTCCTCAATACTTTTCCCTCCTGTCTTTCAGTGACATTATAAGTTTATTCCCCTATAAGTCTTTTGTTGTCATTTTGAGAGATTTCAGTTAGAAAGGAAGATAGACATTTCCTTTTATTTATCCAATTTTCCCTCAATACCATCTTTTTTGTGGTATCTTCTATGTACATATTTTGAGACAATGTATAAGGCTACAAACCAATAGTAGTTTAGTACTATTAATATACCCTCAAAAAAAAAGTCTCTTTGGAAATAGTTACCATTGGTTATCTATTATTTTATTATTAAAGCTTACGTATAGAAAACTAGTAGGCATTAGGGAAAGAGAAAATTCCTGTGAGATTTTTTTGAGTATCTAAATACTATTTATCAAACAAATAGTTTTACAGGGCATGCATGTTATTTCATTCAAACTCATATTGCTATGAAAGTAATAAGTCCACTGGTCAGTCACATTTTCATTGTAAATGAATTTGAAGACAAAGAAAGGATTTGTGGACCAAGTTCTATGGCAAACAAATAGTTAATGGCAGGTACAGAAAAAGATGCAGATGAATGAAAGTGACAAACACAAAGAAGCCTAGTGATCTCTCAGAGACTCTATGACCTCTGCATGAAAATCACCAATAAAGAGCCCTGCCCATCTCAACAGCAACATCGGATCATATTAACGTGCACAAATGCCTTCAACATTCTGAAGAAAGAAATAATTTCCTATCTAGGATTCTATACACAGAAAAACTATCAATCATCTGTGAGAACAGAATAAAAACATTTTAGACAGGCAAGGTCTCAAGAAACTTACTCCCATGTACCGTTCCTTGGGAATTTACCAGAGAAGTGTTCTGCTAAAATTAGAAAGCAAACCCTACAAGAGGAAGGCATAAAAACCAGAAGACTGAAGATCTTGCACAGAGGGAGGTGAAGGGTATTACTAGGCCTTGACAATGACTAGTTCAGACTAAAACAGATTAGAAAATTCTAGGAGATATGTCTTCATAATACAACACCTAAATGAGTTATATAAGATAGACACAACTATAGGGAGTTTGGGTTGAATTTGAGATTATTCATAGAAAATTAAGCAAAATAAAAACGTGATCATTATTAACTTCAGGGAAAAGAAAACAGAAAAGTAATTATAACATGCAATCATAGATCAACTGAGAATAATGTTTGTATCATCAAACTAATACTAATCACTGATCTAAACAAAATGACGGTAAAACTACAAAGGGAGAAGAGAGGAATGAGAAATGTGTGTTTTATGACTGAAGCAACACCTAAAGCTGAATCACTGTACTATTTAGATATATTGAAGTAAATAATCAAAAGCATCAGTTAAAAACATTTTTAAAGTAGCTGCCTTTGGGGAGTAGGAAAAAAACGGCAGGTAAGGATGACTATTTTTTTAAGTTTATTTATTTATTTATTTTGAGCGAGATGGAGAGAACATGTATGAGTGAGCAGGGGAGGGGCAGAAAGAGAGGGAGAGAGAAGTCCAAGCAGGCTCCACACTCAGAGTGTGGAGCTTGATCCCACAAACCATGAGATCATGACCTGAGCTGAAATCAAGAGTCAGATGCTCAACCAACTGAGCCACCCAGGCTCCCTGAGGACAACTATTTTTTACAACAAGTGTTGTGGAACCATTTGACTGTAACAATACGCATGTTGAATTATGATAAAAATAGAAACTAAAAGGTAAAACTATTAAAAGACTTGAATTAAAACGAAAAGGACTCAAATTTTATGTGACCTTGGACACGTAACTTAACCTCTCTGGACATAATATATAAAATAAACGGATAGAATAGGTAACATTCAATTTTGGAGGATCTCCTGATACTTAGGGGTTAAGCTACCTAGTTTTAACTTTAAGACTCAATAAGATCCCAGGGAATGGATTCCAAATTTTAGAGTTGGAAAGGATAATGGTGTCTACCTGGATCCCTCAGTTTCCAAAGAGGAAATCCAGAGAAGTTAAGTGGTTTGTTCACAGGCATCAGCTCGTTAGTGGATGAGAACACAATGGGACACAGTTGTCCAGCTCTTGATCCAGATATCCTTTTTATTTTACCACATTGCCAGAGAGAGAAAGAGGGCTTTGCGAAAGAGAGAGACAAAAACAAATAGACTACATAAAACCAATTCTGAGATATTATTTCTTGTGGTTAAGCCAGAAAAGTGATTTGATTGAACCCCTCCCTTCCACCCAAACCACCTCTCTCTTGATAGGGTTGTATGCCTAACTCTAATTACGGCAAAGGTTAAAGGCAAGAATTCCAATATAGAGATGAATCCATTTCCCGGTACGGAGATTGGGCCAGTATCAATTTCATTGTGTGTCACCAAACCTTCTTGTGGTCATTAGTAATTTTCCAGACTTATGTCTACACAGAGTCTGAGGCTGAATCAATGCTGGGGGATATAACAGAGGTGCAAAGTGAACACATAAAGCTCAAGACGGTCTGCAAACAGTATTACAGGTGACATTCTGCCCAGAGCACACTCTGTATGCTGTGAACTTCTTTCCTTCCTCCAATTTGCTGTGCTCGCCTGCATGCAAATGCAAGAGGGAAATCTAAGACCAGTTACTAAGGAGACAAAACAGGTGCTTGCATGAGTCATCCTCTGTTTGGAGGGAATCTGGGTAAATTTTCTATGGTGGAAGCTTCAGTAGTGATTAATTCACTTTTGACATCCATTTTAATGCACAGGGGCTGAAGAATTAATTTAAAATTAAACCTTACTTTTTCCACAACACTGGCAGGTTAAAGCGGAAAATGATTCCCTGTGACATGGTCTGGGGCTACAGGAGAATCTCTGCAGTCTAATGGAAGGAAGGAGAGAGACAGAAGCTTCTGAATGAAGCTTTCCTCTGCCTCTGGACTGAAGAAAAGCATGGGCGACAAATTGATCATTTGGCCCAGTAAAAAGAGCTGGAGAGGGACCGGATGTTCAAGGGATGCTATCATGTGCTAAATCCTACAGAACAGCGAGTCTCACCCAGGCAGTTCACCCTGATAAGATAAAGGAGTTGGCTTGGGGTTGAGGTTGGGGGAGACAAGAGGAATACAACTGAGTTTTGACTTTCATTCTGGGAAGTAGCAGCAGTATCTGTAGATATTTCTATATGTTGCTACTTTAGCAATCAGATGAGTATTGATTGCTATCCCAGTAATACCACTTAATAGTTCTGGTCTTTCACCTTTGTGAATATCGATAATATGTGAACAATGCCTACCTCACAAGGTTGTTGCGAGGACATACACACAGCAAGAACCTAAGAAATTTAGAGTTCCATTCCCTTATCCTATAACCTATAGATTTTAGATAGAATCATAGAATCCCAGAACTGGAAAGGAGAATTAGTGATCTTACTTGGCCACTCAATGTGTGAAGAAATTTCAACCCCTCTAAAGGAAGTCCAAAGGTCTTCCAGTTTGTACTTAAACACCTCCAGTAAGAGGGAGTCTCCACCTCTAGAAGGAAGACCTCTTATCATCTGATAACTATTTTAGGAAGTCCTTCACTTATTTATCTTAGTTTGAGCTCCTAAGGGCACATAGAATAAACTAATCTAATAATTTCCACAGGAAACAGTGCTTATTTTCTTCTGATGAGTTATATTCCTAATGTGATATGCAACTTTCCTTGATTATTCTGATGGCTATTTCTCCAAGAGTTTATAGCAGAGACTGTGGGGCAGCCACTAAAATCCATTCTGTCTCCTTTTCTACTATCGAATTATAGTTGGGTAGATGGGGCATCTAGATGAACTATGTTTCCTAACCTTTCATGCAGTTAGGTATGGACAGGCTGGGTGACAGTGGAATGTGGGAAGTGAGTGCCAATTCTTGGCCAGCACTTTAAGATAGTGGATATGTCTTCTGCATGCCCTTCGTCTATCCGTTCAACTGTAACCTGATTAGAGTGGAGACCCTTTCAACCCTGTGGTAGATGATAATGCCTTGGTGGATGATAAAGCAATGATGGTGAAAGGAAGCTGGTCCCTTAAATAACCTCATGGAACAGAGCCACATACCATCCTAGAACATTCAGTTGGGACTATTACAGAAGAGAGAAGCAAGCTTCTTTGATTTTTAAGCCACTGTATCAATGGGTCTCATTGTATCAGAAGCCTGGACTTATATTAACTAAAACAGGTCCTCTAAAGTGTTCCTGAGAAATGAGTCCAATGTTTAGGTTGTGTTGCACTTCACTAGGGCAGAATGCTTCTCTCTTTTGTTAGATATTTTACAAATGGAGTATAATACTAATTATTCTTGTGTAATCGCATTATATTGATAAAATAAGCTAAAACCTTATGACTTTTTTCCTATGTTGTTGCTAACCACATATCCTCCAACCTATACTTGTAGGATTGGCTTCTGGATACAAGTGAAATTTCTTAAACTTATCCTTATTAAGCATCAACTTGATAGATATAATCTATCATTCCAGTTTGCAAAGATCCTTTGTTTTCTGGTTTGTCATTCATTCTCTTGCTTGCTTCTCTCAACTTCCCAGTGATCCATATATTTTTTAAAATTTTAATCTAATTTTTATTTTTTAAATTAAATTAAATTAAATTTTAATTTGAGAGAGAGAGAGCACAAGCAGGGGAGAGAGGCAGAGGGAAAGAGAGAGAGAGAGACAGAGAGACAGAGAGACAGAGAGAGAGAGAGAGAGAGAGGGAGAGAGAGAGAGNGATCAGGCTCCATGCTCAGCATGGAGCCCGAAGTGGGGCTCAATCCCACAACCCTGGGATCATGACCTGAGTCGAAGTCAAGAGTCGGACACTCAACTGACTGAGCCACACAGTCCCAGATCCATATTTTTGAGCTGGTATGCCAGCTATAGCTTTGGTTTGGTGTAATTTCATATTTTGATGCTGACGTTAAACAATAAAATACCTTATATATTTTTTCTGCTAAAACAAAACTAGAGTCCTCAGTCTGCAGCTTCACAGTATGGTTATGGTTCCCTACAGTGCAAGTAACATTTACAGGGTTGCCCCTCACATCAGTGCATTACAATGAATAGTGTAAAAATGGCAGTTATCACTAGCATGCCAGGAACTGTACTTAGCCCAATGTCTATCTTCTCTATCTTGCAGCAGGTGTCAAAACCTTGTCCACCCACAGGGTGGTACCGCTTGTCTCTAAATGGAAAAAGGCCCAGCTATTCTGCTTCTCAGTGAATGAGTTCCCTTTGTTCCTTCTCATTTGTAGACCTACATCTGCAGACAGGAACATATAAACAAATGTGTTGCCGTTTTAATTATCTGTCATCTGTAAATGGATACACTAATGTAGCAGACTAATTAAAAATTTACAGTGCAACATCACTCTGAAACTGAAAGCTGAGTTTTAGCTTCTAGGAACTATTTAGGATCAGAATACAATTACTGAATAAAAATAATTCAACTCTGATTAATTTTAGTAGAAATGAGAGGGCTGATAATCCTAGCTAGCTGTTTTGAATTAGTGGTCCAAATTACCTTACATTTATGTATGTTTCTGCTGCCAAACATAATGCCAGCTCTGGCTGACCAACTAGTTTGGGACAACCATCTGGGATGGGGACCCTTTGGGTGGACCTGCTGTGTTCTGAGCTTCTACAGCATCCCTGCCTTCTCTTCCTCTTGGGTTCCATCATCACATCCAGAATCCCCAGGCTCATTAGGAAATTTCTAGCTGGAAATTGGAAAGCCCAGTATTCCAATTCTATGCCAACTTAAGCTGGTGGCCTTAAGCCGGAAGATATGATATGCTAGATCAAACGCATACCAACACATCAGAGACATGATGGCCTGTGTTTTGAGTCCTGTTTGAAGTGAATTTCAGTGTCACCCAAGTTTAGGAATAGAATAAACCCTAGAGATACTGGAGGGATTTGGTGCTTTCCTGCAGAATAAGAACTTAATCAACCATGCTTGGAACAGAGCAGATGTTCCATAGAGCCTGACCTCTGAACACCAGCTAGCATCTGTTAGAGTCTTCTAGTTTCTCTGCCTTTCTTGGTCTCATAGAAGAACATTTTCAATCGATCAATGATGAATACTTGGAAAGGTCTTTCCATCTTAGCACTTTTCCCATGTTTATCTGCAGTTTCTTTATGTGCTTTATTCTGTAGTCTTAATAAAGTTGTGTGAAAGGGGCCCCTGAGTGGCTCAGTCGGTTAAACATCCACCTCTTGATTTCATCTCAGAACATGGTCTCACGGTTTCTGAGTTCAAGCCCTGCATTAGGCTCTGTACGGACAATGCCAAGCCTCCTTGGAATTCTCTCTCTCTCTCTCTCTCTCTCTCATATAAATACAATTAAAAAATTGTGTGGAAAGTAACAGCTCCCTGTGCTTTCCACTGAAGCACTGTCCTTCCTCATTGACCCAACTTTTTCCCCATCTTGCTTTTGCACATAGTTTCTACACACTTTCTCACAGGACAAAACCACCACAGTTCCTTCTTAGCATGAAGAAAAACATTTCATCTTTAAAAGTTTTCCCTTTTGATGATGTACATGCCCAATCTGGCCCTCTTCTCACATTCCCTATCTTAGTCAAAGGCACTATTACAAGTTTTTAGCTCACAGATGATTTCCTCAGCCATGTCCAGTCTTCTAATAAGCCCATCAAAGGCATTCTTCATTTCTGTTACTGTGTTTTTTATCTCTAGCATTTCTTTCTGGTTCTTTCTGAGGATTTCCATCTCTCTGCTTACATTGCCCATCTGTCCTTGCATACTGTCTACTTAATCCATCAGACCATTATAAGATATTATAATATCTTATAAGTTATTAATCATAGTTGTTCTAAATTTCCTATCTGATAATTCCAACAAGCCTGCCTGGTCTGCTTCTGAAACTTGCTCCATCTGTTCAAACTGTGTGGTTGTTTTTTTTGTTTTTGTTTTTTGTTTTTGTGTGGTTTTTGTTTTTGTTTTTTTTTTTTTGCCTTTTAGCGTGCCTTGTAATATTTTCTTAGTGGGTGGTCATGATGCACAGGGTAAAAAGAACTGCTGTAAATAGACCTTTAGTAATGTGGTTATGAGGTGTGGGGAGAGGAAATATTCTACAGAACAGGCTACAGTCTGTGATTAGGTCTCAGTCTTTCAATGAGCCTATACCACTGAACTGTGGACTTTCCAAATGTTTCTCAGGGTTTTTTTCCCTCCCCCCAGCCCAAAGCGAGAACATGATTGCCGGAGTGAACTGACTTGGTTATTTCCCTTCCTCTTGTTAGTTAGGCTCTAATAATATTCCAGCAGGATAGGCTCTGGTTAACTAATTCTTCATAAAGAAGAGAAGAATGGGGCGCCTGGGTGGCTTAGTCGGTTAAGTGTCCGACTTTCGCTTAGGTCATGATCTGGCGGTTTGTGGGTTTGAGCCCCGCGTCGGGCTCTGTGCTGACTGCCAGCTCAGAGCCAGGAGCCTGCTTCAGATTCTGTGTCTCCCTCTTTCTCTGACCCTCCCCTGCTCACGCTGTCTCTCTCTCCTAGAAATAAATAAAACATTTAAAAAAAAAAAAAAAAGAAGAGAAGAATGTATTGGCATCATTCAGAATGGTTCCTTTTCCCCATCCCCTGCCTGAAACACAAGGGGATATTTTTTCCTCTAATATTTACTGTAAGAACCTGGTTGAGCTCCTGAAGG
Source organism: Crocuta crocuta (assembly GCF_008692635.1). Taxonomy (NCBI): domain Eukaryota; kingdom Metazoa; phylum Chordata; class Mammalia; order Carnivora; family Hyaenidae; genus Crocuta; species Crocuta crocuta. The sequence goes on from NW_027527955.1 coordinate 11,702,934, forward strand.
TAAATCTCACAATATTTGCTGTCACATGGTGGTTGATATAGGGATGAGTTTGCTTATGACTAGTTCCCCCTGGCATTTTTAACTCTCAAGAATTGTCACTGATTAGCATCCAAGTTTTCCTATTCTGGCATTGGCTCCAGTGGTGGTTTCTGCTCATGAATCTCTACTCCCATAATTCAAATTTCTCTGTATAGTGCTTTCTAGCTCTTCAATCTCAGGGGCAACAGTTTGCCCTGCATCTTTTCCTCTCTTATGGATCCAAGGAGAGTTGCTGGTTTTTCAGCCTGTTCAGCTTTTTACTTGTTGTTAGGACTGAGTGGTGACTTCTGAGCTCTTTACATGCAGAACTGGAAATACAAAGTCCTCCTCTTATGAGTTCCTAATGAGTTTGGGAGTCCATCTAGTTGTGTGACTTATAAACCTAGAGTCTCATTCCTATGTCAACCACTGAGCCCTGTTGACATTTATCTCCTAAATATCCCATGACTTCATTTCATGTTCTCTGTCATCTCCTCATTGGCCCAAGCCACTATCACCTCCTTCCTGCTCCATTGTCCCCCCAGTGAGAGCCCCCTCTGACCATTCCACACCTTGTACAAAATTTCAGAACAAAAATCTCTATATTACTAATCCTCTTTCAAAACCCTGTGGTCAAAAAGAGCCAGGCCTTTCCTGTTTGGAAAGCCCCTAAACACATATAAACAGAAATTTCCTAGGTTCTGCAGAAAAGACAGAAAATTTTTAAATGCAATTCAGTAAGAATTTCATCACTCAGAACTGGGATTTTAAGCTGTGTAATGTGGATGGCTGAGTAGGCAGAACTGTTGCCTTCCAAAGCTGGGCAAGTAACTATGGGAAACCCCGTGGTTCAGACCTTTGACATTTAAAGGACTGGCCAAGCTACTGGCCATGATGAGAACCAAAGGGAGGATCTGGGAGATATCTTTTGGCCATGCTGTTCTTATGCTCACTTTGATATTTCAAAAATCTTATGAGAAGAATTGATTGGTGCCAGAAATTTTCATTTCTGCCATCTTCAAGTCCAGTCCCAGCCTTCTTGTTTCAGGGTTATCTTACAGTGACTGCTCACAGTTCCTATAAGACTTAGGGCTTCTGGATGGCTCAGTTGGTTGAGCGTCTAACTCTTGATTTCATCTCAGGTAATGATCTCATGGTTCATGAGTTTGAGCCCTGACTTGGGATCTGTACTAACAGCACAAAGCCTGCTTGGGATTCACTCTCTCTCTCTCTCTCTCTCTCTCTCTCTGCCCCTCCATTGCTTGTGTTTGGAGCATGCTGTCTCTCAGATATAAATAAATAAAACTCAAAACAAACAAAAAAAAAGACTCCTTAGTGTGGCTTCTGTATTGCTCTGCTTTCCCTAACTCTCTCTGTCCAGACACAATGACTTTCTGGTTCTTTATATTTGCCACCTACTCCCTACTGTCCCAAATCTGTTCTCTTAGCCTGGGATGCTCTTCCCTCCTCTTCTGTGATGCTCTTCCCTCCTCTTCTCCACTTAGTAACTTACACTCATCTTTTTTATCTCAGCTCAAGTACCACTTCTTCAGAGAAGAATTTCCTGTCATCATTGTAGTTTGCATATCTGTATAATTATTTGATTAATGTCTGTGTTCCGGGAGAGTCAGGACAATGTTTTGTTTTGCTTACTATTGTTTTCCCTATGCCTAGCCTGGTGCTTGATTGTTGTAGTACTCAATAAATATAATGAGTGAATTAATGATAGCCCTTGTATTTGTTATAAAGAGGAATCATGGCATTACTGACATTTCTTCTCTTTTTGGATGGTGTTTGGCAGTTTGTAAACAAGTATTTATGGAACTTGTATGAGGTAGAGAATAGTGTTGTCTGTTTTTATACATTTTAATAGTCCCAAGGTATGTGGTATGTGAATGCTGTGCTATGATTTCAAGGGAGAAAAATTAGGCATAACAAAGAAGGACTGATCTTTTTCATTGTCTTTTTAAAAAATTTTTCAATGTTTATTTCACTTTTGAGAAAGAGACAGATAATAGACCACGAGGAAAGGGACTGGTAGAGAGAGACACACAGAATCTTAAGCAGGCTCCAGGCTCTGAGCTGTCAACACAGAGCCTGATGAGGGACTTGAACTTATGAGTTGTGAGATCATTACCTGAGCCGAAGCTGGATGCTCAACCAACTGAGCTACTCAGATGCCCCGTCTTTTTCATCTCCTTTAAGAAATATGTTAGAGATAAGTAACCATAGACCAACGAGCAAGGAATGAAATCACTTCCAAAAATAACACAGAAGACAAGTTAGTGATGTAGTTCAGAATTATGGAAGTAAAGTTATCAACTTCTTCCTCTTCTTTCAGCAACTTTGTGCATTTTTAAGAATTTCTCTGTTCTAGACAAGTGCAATCTGACCTGGTGACTCACCACAGGTAGTTCCGAGTCAGCATTATATAACACATGCCAGGCAGCCAGCGCAAGCCGTGTAAGTTTCTGTCTCCAGGAGAGGCAAAGAAGCCATTCTACAGCCGGTCCCAGAGAGTGTCAGTATATGCAGGCCTGTCGCATTCTACAAAAGAAAAGGAGAGTCCCATTCTTATTCTGTAGACTGCTGCTGGTTTTGAGAAATGCCACTGGTTTTACCACTCATTTGTGTGGACTGCATTTAATTTACTGAATGGTTGTGTAACAAGAAAAGTGATTCAAGGGGAATTCAGGCAGCAGGTTTGTTTGCCAAATGTTAACTTTGGTCCAAACACCAAATCACTGATGTGCACCATGTGCAACAATATGATTTTGTCTGCCACAGCAGGTACTATGTAGATGGACTTTGAGTAGGGCTCTGGGGAAGGGGGTTTGAAGAGCCAGGAGCGAAGGCTGAGCCTTGAAGCCTTTCCTGATGGGTAGTGGAGCACTAGTGAAATAAGGACTTGCCTCATAAATATCTGATGGTTGTTGTATGGTATGTATGTCTCACTGGAGAAATATTATGCATCTTAAGAGCATTTTTGTGGAGAACATGCTGTTGTTTTGTCAACTCTGAAACCAGAAGCTTAAGAAGAAGAAAACACTCTTATTTATCCCAGATGTCCACTGGAAACCCAACGTACTAAACTGGGGAGCTTGTTCAGTGCCTGGATAAGTGATGTCTCCTTTGGACTCACTTTACAGGGCATGGTAATAGAATGTGTCTCCACACTTCCCATTCATTAAATATTTTGCAGATTATGAAATTAATTTAAAACAATGGTTTAAAAAAATCCCAAATCATCAATGATTCAGCCCAAGATTAATGCTCGTTCAAAAGATGTGGATTATCAGGTAGATTGAAGCAAGTGGGGGTTTGTGAGATACCGAAAAATGTGGAGATGTGAGAATTTTAATATCAAAAGGATCAGTCATGAATTTTGAAACACAAGATCATAGGCAGAAAGTCATCAATCGATGCTTTTGGCTGTTCAATACGGAGCTTTTTCATAGCATGCTGATTTCATTGGAGGGAATTATCCTTCCTTCCCCCACATGTGTCCTATGTTGCTCTAATAGCACAGGGAGTGCTGGGTCATCATCTAAGGAAACTGAAAGGAATCTGTCCTCCCTCTCCCTGGGCGGCGGGGGGGGGGGGGGGGGTGGGGGGGGGGTGCTCTGGGCTCAACCAATCAGGCTCACTATGTCAGCAACTGGAATCCTGGGCAAGTACTAAAAGAACATGAGAACTGGGCCATTGTTGCTGGCTGACCAACCCACCCACTGTGTTGTGTGGCTGTGGTTCTTACTGCATCCAATCTTCTGGGTCCCTTGTTCCTGTGGGTTTTAACAACTTAATGCCTCCAGCCCCCAGTTTATTCTCTGGGTCCTCATATGTCCTTCCAACAGATGGTTTTAGCTTAAGATAGCCAGAGTTGGTGATTAATATACAAGCGGTAAATTAATATGAAGAAGACCATTAAGATGGTATGAAACTAAAAAAATATTCAAGGGCATACACTCAGGAGAAGGCAGGGCTTGAGAAGTTCTGGCCCAGAGTCAGGGAATGTTTCTGGGTTAGGATTCTGGGAGGCCGAGAGAAATGACAGATGTGGGACTTCCCAAGTTCTGACATAGACCTGAGGAGAATCAGAATCTGAATCATTACCTCCCCTTACTGCAATGATCAAGGACACAGAGAAAAGCAGATTTACCATGGCAGCAATACAGAAATGACTTCACTTTTTTCATAGTGGAAATTTCATTTGAAAGACTAGATAAATCATATTTAGAAGTGAAAGCAGAACAAGGGAAGTTGAGGCAACACAGAGATAAGCCAACATAGAAAACAGCTACCTCCCACCCCTGGCTAGAGGGACAAAGGGAAGACAAATGGAGGAGGTGCTGGAGCATAGGAGAGCTGGAGGGGGTTTCTGTACTGCAGAGGCTAGCAGTTGGGAAAGACTTTCAACAGGTGGGAGCAGGAATTGCAGAGGAGTCACAGCAACTCATGGAGGTCTCCATGGCACAGTGGATATGACATACACTGGCTTCTCCATCCCCCCTGCCCTCAAGTCTCCTGTTGTCACCCACTGGCTGGACCCTGCTGGAAACCAGGTGATGGGAGTTTGGAAAATGCAGCTTGCAGGTGGATGCATTTGAGCGAATAGGCAATGACCCCTGAGTGGAGACAGGGGTGACCTAGCCAGAAAGGACACTGTGATATTCAAAGGTAAGATCTGAGGAGGACTCAAACAGCATGATCTTAACCATAGCTGTTTGGAGAAGACGATCCTGTTAGTCTCCTAATGCTGCTATAACAAATCATCATACATGTATTGGCTGAAAACAACACAAATTTATTCTCTTTCAGTTCAGAGGACTGGGGGGTTGGTGAGAAGTCTAAAATCAGTTTCCCTGGGCTAAAGGCAGGATGTCATCAGCACTGATTTGTTCTGGAGACTTCGAGGGAGGACCGATTTCCTTGTCATTTTCAGCTTCTAGAAGACACCTACATTCCTTGACTTGTGGCCCTGTCTTCAAATCAATCCAGCCTCTTGCTTCCATTGTCCTATCTCCTCTGATTCTCACCTTCTGCCTCCCTCTTAGAGGGACTCCTTGTAATTACATGGAGCTCATCTGGATAATCCAAGATAATCTCTCCATCTCAACACCCCTGATGTAATCTCATCTGCCCAGTCCCTCTTGCCATTTAAGGAACATATTCACAGGTCCTAGGGATTAGAACATGAACATCTTCAGGGTCCAATATTCAGCCTTCTGCATGGTGAATACTTGGAGCTGAGTCAAACTCCAAGGTATTGCATGTGACTGGGAGTAGGCAGGTAATTTCCAGCGTGTGTCCTGAGATCCATTTTTCTCATAGCGAAATAGGACATGTTGCACATTGCATGTGTATTGTGCAGCTGTGGAACTGGCATCACAGAAGAGAAGAAAAATTGAGTCAGACTCTCAGGGGGAGTTATTAAAGGGAAAACATTTCCATTGGTTCCCATTGGACTGAGTCACCCTGTCCAGCATCAGTGACAGAATCCACATGCAAGCCCACATCCTTTTCTGCCTTTCCTCTTGTCTCTGGATCAGCTTGGAGTTTTCAAGGCACAGTAAGGAAAAGGTGTGGGAGGAAGGCAGAATTCAGTTGGATTTCACTAAAAAAAGACAGGAAGTGTGGTGGTCTCCAGACATGAATGGTAATAAAAGAATCTAAAATTCTGTGAGGTACAAAAGAAAATAGCAGAGCCTGGATAAGTGGTTGAAAATTTGAGATTATAAGACAAAAGAATTACATAAAGCATAACTTTAAACCAGGAGCCACTCATCCTATCTGAAGGTTATGGGATTTGGTATTCTTTATTGTCATAGAGATTATCTCCAAAAGGCTCAGTATGCTCTTCAACTACTCAGAAAGAATCCCCTCAGATTTATTTATCCCCTAGGCCTGCAGACTGGCCTCAGATCTCTAATCAATAAGCAATCTCAGACTGCCTGAGATAATGATCCTATTGTGGTCACTGTGAAGGCAATAACCTCAACTCACCTAAGACGTGAAACTATAACTATGAAGAACTGATTATGGAGATAATGTAGCATAACAAACCCATAGGGTTAATGCATGTGTGTTAAGTATATGAATATTTCACGAATGCTTGATAGTAAAATATGTTGTGTCTTAGAGAATTTAGTATTTTAGAGACATTGACAGATTAGTCTTGTGCATTCACTTTAAAATGTGTGATTGATTTTAGGTTTGTCGTTTAAACAAAACAAAATAAAACAAAAACAAGAAAAGTGGACTTAGCCTGTAAGCTGTATTATTCTGTTTAAAAGAATTTAAAATTGTAATTCCTTAGATTTACCAAAGTACCTAAATGCTTGAAGGAAGTATTATTTCTTCTGGCTGCAAGCCTGCCCACTTAGACATTTGGAGGGCTTAAAAATAAACAGAATACATTATTTTTATTAATGAAGTTTAAAATGTTAAAAATGATCTGATTAAGTTAGTAGATGGGATTCAGTGTCACAGATATATAGTGTGTTCGATATGGACAGATCAGGTAGCAATCAAAGGCCTCCTTGTTTTTATTTTATAAGATGTATTAGACTTATGAATAGCTTAATAAGATTTTTTTGAGTTTATTTATTTATTTTGAGAGAGAGTGTGTGTGCGCACGCGCGAGTACATGGGAGAGGGGCAGAGAGAGAGGGAGAGGGAGAGGGAGAGGGAGAGAGAGAGAGAGAGAGAGAGAGAGAATCCCAAGCAGGCTCCATGCTATCAGGGCAGAGCTGGACTTGGGGCTCAATCCCATGATGTGTGAAGTCATGACTTGAGCTGAAATCAAGAGTCAGATGCTTAACCGACTGAGCTACCCAGGCGCCCCCAGGCTTAATAAGATTTTTAAGTGAAACCTCAAGTCTCAAAATAAATAATATTTCAAATTTGTTATTTAATCTAGTTTAATTTTAAACTTGGTAACTATAAATAGTATTTTCTTTTCAAATTTTTATTTAAATGCTAGTTAGTTAACATACAGGGCAATATTGGTTTCAGGAAATTGGTTTCAGTGATTCATCGCTTACATACAATACCCAGTGCTCATCACAAGTATTCTTCTTAGTACCCATCCCCCATCCCCCAGCCACCTCCCTCTATCAACCCTCAGTTTGTTTCCCATCTTTAAAAGTCTCTTATAGTTTGTTTCCTTCTCTCTTCTGTGCACAATTCCCCGTCGGATATCAGAATACTGACATTGACAGTCACAAACCTATATGTGAAAGCTCCAGCCTGGATTAGCCTGGAGTTCTCTCAGCAGAAAGCAATTTCGCTAGGATTACATAGATGGAGGTTTAGAGAAGGTCGCCTAATGCATAACTTTTCAAGTTGGAGATTTTTGACATGCTGCAAATCGTATATCTACTCCTAAGCTTGTCTTTCATCTGTAACATTGTCACCCCACAGCAAGTTGTTTGAGATACCTCTTCAAACAATCTGTGTCACTGATTTTCCAGCTACTTCCAACTTTGGTTCAGAAACTCCCCACTTACCTTTCAACATACCTCATCATGCCTGCACTTTGTGGGTTTGGAATCATTGTTTGCTTTTCAGTTTCCCCATGAAGACTGTAGTACAGAAAATGATTCATATTCACATCTATTTCTTATAGCTTGCTCATGGCTTCCTTCTCCACATTTATTAAATTATCTGCCCTTTTCCCCCCGCCCTTCTGTCCAATTCTTGACAGACATTTTCCTTAGTTTTGGAATTAGTTTCTTGGGAAATACTTTCTGAGATTGTGTGTTGACGACATTAGATGAACATGAACTGTATTTTGTGTTGCAGAGCAAACAAGGATTGCATTTGTGTATTTTGGAGCAATGCTTGGGGAGCGAGCTTCCACAGGATGGCAGGGCTGAAATGACAGGATCTCTTCTAATTTTTAAGGCAGCAGGGAAAACAAATCTGGACTAAAATAGGCAGACTGGAGCTGAAAGGCATCCTATTACCTGAGCATCAGGGCAGCGAACTAATCAATCTCTGACAGCCCCACCAACCCCCATTTCCCAGGTCATCTGTCTTATCACTCCATTCTGTAACTCAGGACAATTTATTGCCTGTCTGTGGTTGCTTTGTGTTTATGTTTTTCAGAGTGTGTGCTGAAAAGCTCCAATTGAGCCTTTTTTTCTTAGTTCCTCATGTGCACGTTTGTGTTATCTTATTTTGGCTTGATTATTTTGCAGTAGAGAATTTACTCTGACTTTAGAGTCCTGTAATATACAGGTTGTAATTTGCTATCTCAGTTGAAATTGATAGAAAATATGCAAGTGGAGAATGAATGATTAGGTCTTAGATGCATTTGCTTCATCCTCCTTCTCTAGCTGGGAAAATTAATCCACATGATTTCCACACGCCTATTATAGTACATCCCTAATAAACTGCTTTTTCAGAGAGGTTTTGTTTACCTATGGGAAGTGAATAGTTCAAGAGCGACACTAACAAAATCATCACTCCAAGTACTTAGAAGAATGTATTCTTTGGGATTACCATACACTTTCAATATGAAATTTAAGAATTATACCTAGTAATAATTTGCAATCTTAAAAATAATTTGCAGACAGTAAAGAAATCGGTATTTTTTTTAAATGTAATTTATTGTCAATTTAGCCAACATACATTGTACATAGTGTGCTCTTGGTTTTGGGGGTAGATTCCTGTGATTCTTCGCTTACATACAACACCCAGTGATCATCCCAACAAGAGCCCTCCTCCATGCACATCACCCATTTAAAATTCTTCTCAAATCTAAAATTTTCTTCTAACCCCTTGTTATTAACTATGACAAAGACTTGACAATAAAATTCACATTCTCTTCTTCCTAGGTTACATTTCCTAGTCCCTTGGTATTTGAGTGGGGTTATATGCCTAGTGGCAATTGCAAGGAAGTAATGGATATCACCCCTAGATAGGCAGCTAAGAGTTGGGGTGCCTTTTGAGTATAGCATGTGACTCTTGAGCTTGGGGTAGTGAGTTTGAGCCCCACTTCGAGCATAGAATTTTACTTAAAAAAAAAGAGTTAGGGTGCCTTTCCAGTACACTGCCTTTTTTCTTCAACAGCAGGGGGTCATAGAGGAACCAGTGGTAGAATCCAGAACTCTTCTAAGATTCACAAACACTAGCTTGAAGGACTTCGTGCCTTAGTCACTGTGTGGAACAGAGCTTCCTGCTGACACTCACTGGGCTATGATATGAACAATAAAAATAGCTATTGTATTAAGCCACTAAGATTTTGGGGGTCATTACTGCAGTCATTCTACCCGAGTTAAAACATCAGATTGTGGGAAATGCTACAAAATACCTGACTGGTATTTCTCAAAACTATTAAGGTGAGAGTGATAAAAAACAAGAGAACTGAGAAAGTCTTCAGTGGAAGACAAGAAGATACTAAGGAAACATGGCAACTAAATGCAACATGGTGTTCCAGATTGGATCCTGGAATAGGAAGAGAACTTGAAGGAAAACCTGGTAGCATCCAAATAAAATCTGGAGTTCAGTGAATAGCAATGTATCAGTAGTGGCTTCTTAATGTTGACTAATCTATGTAGTATCATAGCATTTGATGGTAACATTAGGGGAAACTGAAACTGGCTGAGGGGTATATGGGAACTCTCATCACCATTTTTGCAACTTTCTTGCAAACATAAAATTTTTCCAAAGTAAAGAGTTTATTTTAAAAATGGGGCAAAGGGGATGGAATCACAAGTGGAGCAATGGTGAGGGTGTTATGAAGTGTTAAGCTGTGGGATTCACACTAAGGACCCCATGAAACCAAAGCAGAGAGACTAGTAAGGGCTGAGGTGCAAAGTGCTGTGGGATATTGTATGGGAAAATGAGCACATTATAGACAAGACCATTATAAAGGAGGACTAAAGATATTCTGCTCATGAGCTGGTGCAAAGGACCTCGCCAGAGCAGGAGGTGGGGGTGGTAGGTTTGCACAAGTAGGCTGGAGCCAAGCAGTGCTGGGTCTCACAGGTCAAGCGGGCAGCTCAGAACTGATTTGTCTGTGTGAAACCACTGAGGCATTACTAAAAAGGAAAAGTTCTTTATTGGCCAAAGGAGAGAAAGCATGGTTAATAATTCTCTGCAGTGACCTTAATCATATTAATAAGTGAGAGATGTAAATTATAATAAAAATAAATGTATTTTAATAAGTAAAATAAAATACATTTATTTTAGTAAGTAAAATACATTTATATGGAGAAATGCAAGCAGCCCTTGTGCATTTGTATCATGAACTTGAGCTGGTAGGTTTTACCTGTGTGTGGGAAGAGGGACTGAAATTAGACAGGATTTGGTGCCTTTTGATTGAGAAGCCATGAAGGCTGGTATAGAACCTCTTACAGGGAAGGAAATAGAGACCAGGCTGGAGGATTGCTATGAATTCTCTGTAGGATAGATAACCTTTACTCCAGGTTTCTACCAGATCTATGGCTCTATGATTTAAAAAATATCTTCTGAGCCCAGGGTCATGGCTGCCTGTGAAAAATCAATGACTGTGCAGGGCTCTCCCATTTAGCTTTTCATTTCTACATTCTTAGGTCAAGCTGGTGAATGTAACACTCAGAAAAATGATAGACTGCGCTGCTCCAAGCTATGAGAAATACACGGAGGAATACGGTGCCTTGTGTGGCTGCCTCTTTGGACTCAGGCCTGGTCTACAGTACTGCTGCTAACCTGTAAAGGCCTTGCCATCTGTTGGTGTAATCAAAGTCCGGTGATCCTGATTCTGAATGTGTTCTTTGGTGCAGTTTCCAGGCTGTGTGAAGCTTATTATAAAGAGCAAAAGCAGGCTTTTATAGCAGTAGAGAAGTCTCCATTTGCAATCCCAGTCATCAGCTGAGACTCATAGATTTTCTCTCCATGGGGAAGGCCATCATTTCTAAATCACAGCCTCTAAGATTTTTTTGGCATTTGTCACGCATAAGCAAGAATTGTGCTGGGGCGCCTGGGTTGCACAGTTGGTTAAGCATCCAGCTTCAGCTCAGATCATGATCTCACGGTTCGTGGGTTCGAGCCCCGTGTCGGGCTCTGTGCTGACAGCTAGCTCAGAGCCTGGAGCCTGTTTCAGATCTGCGTCTCCCTCTCTCTCTGACCCTCCCCTGCTCACGCTGTCTCTCTCCCTCTCTCTCTCTCTCTCAGAAATAAATAAAACATTTTTAAAAAAGAGAGAGAGAAAAGAATTTTGCTCATAGCATATTTCCCAGTATCTTTCTGGAAAAGTGGGTAAAAGCCTCTTATCATCTCGCCTTACTTAATATTTCTGTTATAAACATGTTGCTGCTGAGACTGCAAGATAGCTTTGGTTCCTACAGATGGAGACGGCCGAGGATGGGGCGTTATGGGCAGGAGCAGATGTGTGTGTGCATGTTTTTTAAAGGTTTCCATTTTTTTTTAATGTTTTATTTATTTCTCAGAGAGAGAGAGAGAGATAACATGAGCAGGGGAGGGTCAGAGAGAGGGGGAGATACAGAATCTGAAACAGGATCCAGGCTCTGAGCTGGCTGTCAGCATAGAGCCGGACCCAGGGCTTGAACCCACGAACTTGAGATCATGACCTGAGTTGAAGTCGGACGCTTAACCGACTGAGCCACCCAGACACCCCAGGAACAGATGTGTTTTGACATAATAGCTGGATCAGACTGACAGAGGCCTTGTGGCTATAAGTGATGCAAGCTGAGTTTTCCTTTATCACACTGAGATCTCCCCTCTCGCCCAAACAGCATCTTCTGGCTGCTCTAGAACTGCTATTTTGCCTTTAGTCAGAATGCTCTCCCACTGGCTCCCTGGGAAGTGAGGTCCACCTTTACATGGTGTCCCGGTGGGTGAGAGGGGTGTCTAGGAGGTGGAAACAGTGGGGACAGAAAACTGTGCTACTTCCACACACTTCAACTGGCTGGAGAGGTTCAAGCTCACCATCCCCCATGACTCTTAATAAAACGAACAAAGCAGAACCTAAAATTACCACCTACCTCCCATAATCCCATCTATGATTCATTGAACCATGTTACTAGAGTGGACTGAGAACAGCATGTGCACATCCTCACTCAGATAGAAGGCAGCATTTCAGTGTTTCGTTTCGTCTCTGAATTTTTCCCCACCCTACTCTCCACCCCAACTTGCAGATGATGTGCTTGGCCTTCTCTTACCACTGACATTCTCTCTACTGTGTTTGATTTAATGCTCAAAAAACTAGGATTGACTCTTCATGAGAAAAGAGATATTTTTAAGATACAGTTGTAGACTTTGAAATCTTGAAGGAAATTTAACAAAATATCAATGCAGTGTATTGACCATTGAATTCTGTGACCCCTTAACTTGTCAGGTTGGAGGCCATTGGTGGTCTTGCCAAGAATAGTCTCAGTAGAGTGGTGGGGAGAGAATCCTCAGTGAACTGGCTTGAGGGTGGCTCATAAAGGAAAGAAAAGGAGACAAGTCTTGAAATAGGTTCTGCTGTGAAAGGAAGTGAGGGCAAGGGAGGGTTTAAGACAGAAGCTACCAAAATAAAGCATATCTATGTGCTGGTATTGATGCTGTTTGCTGATCCAGGAGAGAGAGACAATTGATGCGATCCATTCATCTCCTCCTGTTTCTAAAAGCAGAGTCCTCTGAAAATGATTCAGTTTTGTTTTATGGCCACTTCCTTTTCTACTGGTTTATAACTGTTTCAGAGCGGAAATCATGTCTGATTCATTCTTGCATTTCAAAAAAATACTTTGATGTAAGATCCATGGGAGCAGGGAGCAGGACTGCCTTTATCCCTGTTGCAACCACAGCAGCTAGCACAGTACTTACAGCATAGTGTGTTCAATAACTAGTTGTGGAACTGAATGGTTGCTTATAAAATGAATGCATGAGTGTATGAATGAGCAAACCTGATTATCTACTTTTTCAGAGGTTTGGTTGGAAAATTTGAATCATGAGCTGTTTTTCCTCCTCTGTTTTTTCCAGTTCTAGGAACTTGCTCTTGAAACACATAAACATACTCAGGAAATGTTAAATTTAATATTCATCTAGAAGAACAGATTGTTGCAAAGGAACCTACTTAACTTGTTTCAAGTTCTCAATAGAAGTGATTTTGGGGGTTTTCCTCTATTTTGGAATATCTTTTGGTTTTCTTTAGATTTAGAAAGCACTTTTCCACCTGTCATCTCATCCTTTTATCAGTCTTGAAAGGAAATGAGAATAGAAATTATTATTCCCATTTTAGAGGTATGGAAATAGAGGCCCAGAAGAGTTTTGTAACTTACTCAGGGTCACATAGTTCATTGGTGCAGAGCAGGATCTTGACTTCAAATATCCTTTTTGTCATTTCAATGAATTCATATTTAAGTTCTCAATTTAGTAAGAGCTCTTCACCAACATCCTGTGACTCAGAGGATCCACTCCTGTTTTTATTCCATTTGTTTCATTTCTGTGCAAAGCAATAACAAAACTGTTTCTCAGGGTAAGACATGGTTCATTAAGCCTCGGCAAAGTTTTAACCTTTTCCAAGAGTAGAGGCAGATGGAAAAGGCCATAACAAGGTTGACTCTGCTTGATGGGAAGTGCTGGGTTGGACTGGATAAAGAACATGCAGCCTGGAGGCTGAATCCTCCAGTGACTGAAGGTTTTGTGATATGCAGCCTTCTGCAGCAGGCAAGCAGGGGCTGAAGCATTACTGGTACCAAAGCAAAGCAAAGGCTCTATTCTTTGAAAGGTGAGATGGAGACTCCTCCCTCTTTGAAAAAGACTGTTGAAAATGAGTTCCGCTTCAAAGTGTGTTGATCCAGGAAATGTTGGCTCTAGTCACATAGACCTTGTGACTATGTTATGAGACAACCTTGACAAGCAGAGGACATGCTCCCAAATCAACAGTGGACACAAGAGCCTATTGTATTTCCTGGTAAATGAAATAAACATAAGAATAAAACTAATAGTTAATACATATTGCAGATGTGAAGTTCAGATTCACTCATACACTTACCTAGGACACGCTCTTGGTCAGAGGCTGAGCATTTGTCAGGGCTGCCACATGAGCACGGAAAATTCAATTGCACAAGCCCTATAATATTTACAGACCAGCAGATTAATTAAAAGACTCATAATGTGAGCAACTAGGTTATGTTGCTGCACTATATCAACTCCTAAGGAATATGTGGTTCTGTTTCTTTTCTTTTAAAAAAAAATTTCAGCTTTACAGAGATATAATTGACAAATTATTATAAAATGTAAATATAATATGTAAAATATAAAATAATAAATTATTATAAGATAATTAAACTATACATAGTGGTGATTTGGTAGACATATACATTGTATTGTTTCTTAAGTATAATTTCTCTTTTAAGTTTATTTATTTTGAGAGAGAGAGAGACAGAGACAGAAAGCACACAGGGGAGGGGCAGAGAGAATCTTAAGCTGGCTCTGCACTGTCAACACAGAGCCTGATATGGGTGGGGCTCAATCTCATGAACCATGAGATCATGTCCTGAGCTGAAATCAAGAGTCAGATGCTTAACTGACTGAGCCACCAAGGCACTCCAATTATAATTTCTAAAAGTCCTTTGGTTCCCACAAAGAAAGTTATCTCATGAGCAGACAGGTCCAGGATAAGTCTGTTGTACAGGCTTTTCCACACCTGATTGGAATCGCATTCTAATGTCACCCTCTTTAGGAGCCATGATGGTGAACTACTTCAACATTTAATGGCCTTCCATCTGTATGTGCCTGTCTCTTCCTTGTTCTACACTGTACTGTGAACTTCCTGAGGGTGAAGTTAGTTTCATCTTTTGTCTCCTTCATCTAATGTAGTGCATGACATTTAGTAGGTAATGATTACTATTTGTTGAACTGAAGTATAAGGCAGTTGTATCATGCTGGCTATAATGAACTTGTGTTATCTCATTCTTGCCTAGACTTTATGAGATCTTCCCTGGAAGTATTTATTTCCACATGTGGCTCCTTTTAGGAAAGGGGTGAGTCTGTCTTGCCAGCTACTACATCTCCAGTTCTGATAGTAGTGACATTTCAAAAGCAACTGTTCAGTTCTTGTGAAGAGGAGAGCAATGTTATTCAAATTTTCTGAAAGCACTTGGCATATTATACAAGTAAGGGGAAAAAATTTGCCACTGATAAACCTGAAGACCCTGAGGAAGTATTGTTGAGGCTTTTTAGTAGAGTAGAGCATTCTTGCCCATAGGCTAACCACTTTTAGATTAGCCATGTTTTATTCAAGTATTAGACCTTAAGTTAATTTTCACAATTGACCAAATTTGGACTAATCTGACACGTTGATACTCAAACTTGAAAGGACGGTGACTTTTCTTCATTAGTTTTCAACAGTATTCCAAGGAACCTTTGGGGTTTCACGGAAATCTCAAGCAAGTTCATTGGATGGGGCTCCAGTCTGATACTTTTGTCTTCATCCAGGAACCTTCATTTGTATTTGATTTATTTACAAGTCTGTAAAATTTCCTTTGAAAAGAGCAAGTTCGTGGCTTAAAAGAAAAAAGGAAAACCTTCAGAAATGAGTGTCACATAACAATCCTAAAACTCTTCCCAAATAGCTGTATTGTTCCTACATGTAAAATTCCTACCCAGGAGCTGAAGGTGGCATGCTAGTTGTCTTTGGGAAAGTACAAAACCTTTATCAGCTCAAACATCAAAAGGCTTCAGATCTGTTTACAAAACACACAGCACATTGCTAATCATTGTATTTATTCCTATTTTTTTTGACTGCCTATTTTCTTATCTGCATTTGTCAACTAAGTTGTGAATTTTTTGAAAGCAATAACAATAATTTTTGTCTCTATTGAGTTTAGCACAATGCCTAGCAAGATAAAGTTATACCAAATGAATAAATGGATGAATGGATGGATGAATTTGACTATTAGGAGAATGATTGACGCAACACTGAGTCCCAGGACTTGGTAATTGTGTTCTAATCCTGTCTCAGCAATTCTGTTTTTGTAATACCCTGAATAAATTAATTTTGTATCTCATTATGTTAAATATAAAATTAAAAAATAGAGTGTGTTTTGCAAATTAAGGATAATGAGTCACCACTGTTTCTTGGGATTAAAGGATGCATGAGCAAATTAATTACAAAGGCTTATGCTTTTATAATTATAATGTTAATTATAAGACATAGCTGCTGTTGATGAAAATAGCCCAGAAAAAGAATGAAATATGAGCAGTTGGTTCAAATCTTGGGCCAATATTCTGGTGGACAAAATTATTACTCATTACTTACAGGACCTTAGATCAAAGCTTGACGAAATATAGGGCATGTTGGATTTCTACAGATTTAGTCACAGCAGTGACCTAGTAGCCAAAGGAGACATTGAAAACCAAGGCAAGCTTGAAGAGGAAAGGCAAACACAGTTGTAAAAGGTGAAGGTTTCTACCCTCTACTGCCATGCTGGATGAATGTAGGTGTGAAAAAATTCAGAAAAGCAACTTCAGAAAAGCAAACTAAGTTGCTTTTCTGTGCAAGGTCTGGTGCTAAAGGAAATTAGAGCTGGGTTACTGAATCAGGAAAAGCAGGACATATACATATAACAAAGAAAGTATTAAGGGCCACCAGAGAAACAGTGTTCAAGTAGTATCAGAATTCATGAGGAGGAGAATAACCTCTCCCTAAATATTGCTTATTACTTGGATTACTCTTGCCTTGGTTTCCAAATGAAATAAGGCCTTTCATCTTCCCAATAGAGGCTTTAGCATAAATAAGTATGTAGAGAGTGTTTCTGGCAAAGGTATGCATTCCCTAAAGAAGGGAGCCCCTTCCATAAACATAAACCTCTCCTGGATTGTGGCAGTCATCTCCATTTTGTTTCCGTCCTGTGGCATGAAGGTACTTGAAGCTGCAAAGCCACCTCTGATTCCAGATTCTGGGCCAAAGATGAATCATTGGATTGCTGACCTCACCACACCATGTGCTTTGTATTAAATTGTGTGTGTGTGTGTGTGTGTGTGTGTGTGTGTGTGTTAACAGATGAAAATGAGGACCCCCCAGGCCTTACGTTCTTTATTATTCCTACAATTACCCAGGTTTTTACAATACTGTGAAAACAATGCATTTCTGATATATTTAAAGTACGTCATTTTTACAATGCAAAATAATAATACAATACAGAAAGACTAAGTACAGAATTGGTCTGTATAGCCACCTAAAAACAACAGTAACTTTGGCCTTCATATAAATCTTTAAATTTGACCTATAAACACAGAGAACAAACTGAGGGTTGCCAGAGGGAAAGAGGGTGCAGGGTTAAGCAAAATGGGTGAAGGGGAGTGGGAGATACAGGTGTCCATTTATGGAATGAGTATGTCATGGGAATCAAAGGCACAGCACAGGGAATATAGTCAATGATATTTTAATAGTGTTGCGTAGTGACAGATGGTAGCTACACTTGTGGTGAGCATACTATAATGTAGAGACCAATTGAATTACTATGTTGTGACCTGAAACTAATGTAACATTGTATGTCAGCTAGTCAAATAAATTAAAAATAAATGAAAAAAGATCTTTTAATTTGAATGGGTTCAATTTTCCTAAAAATAAATCAAAAGATAGAAGATAGACCTAAAAGAAAGTTTGAAGAAAAAAACACATACACAATCTCATCCTAACTTAATACACATCTTTTTCTTTTCATGGATTTTGTTCCAATTATTTTTACATTCATGCTCTTACCTTCTACTCATTCCAAACCTATGCTAATCTGGATTCTGTCCCCGCTATGCCCCTGAAATTGCTCTTGTTAAAGTCACCAATGAACCCAGTAGATTCCTTTCAGTCCGTAGCCTACTTGGCCCATTGGTCGCACTCAACCCAACTGAGGCCCACAGCCCTGTCCTCACTCTTCTTGATCCAATACTCCGCGCTTGACTCATTTATTGTATACACTGTATTCTTTCCCTCCGTGGGCCTTACTATGTTCTGTGCTTCCTCCTTGCAAGGCTCTTCCTCATAGTTCCTCTAGCCTTCACCCAGTTAACCTCTTCCCTTATTTCAGATCTCAACATAAATGTCACAAAGTTAGATTAAATAATCGAAATTCCACTTCAAAATACTTAGTAGACAGGTAATTACAGGATCTCTCTCTTCTCTCTCTCTCTCTCTCTGTCTCTCTCTCTCTGTCATTATCTAAGTCCCTGGAAGGCAGAAGCCATACTTGCCTTCACCATTGAGACCTCAGCACCTAGAGCATCACCTGGCACAGCATAGATGCTAAGAATTTTGTTGTGGTTGAATGGACTTATGGATAGTTGTGGTCATGGTATACAAACAATTTTATACCAAATGCTTTTTCATACCAAATGCATATCTCCATGTTGTTGTATTATAGTCTTTACTTTTAACAAAATTATACATACTTACATATATTGGAAATAACTCAAATGTCCATCAACGGGAAAATGGACAAATAAATTGTGGTAGTTTCATTAAATGGAATATTACACAATGATACTGTAAGTCTTGCTACACCTAACAATATGGATGAATCATAGACTCCAGATGAAGCCAGAAACAAAAAGGTACATATATATGATTCCATTTATACAAGTTTCAAAAGCAAGAAATGGGACTTATGATGTCCCAAGTAAGGATACTGGTTATCCTTGGTGGGATAATAATTATTTTCATGTGTTTTCTTCCTGTTAAAAAGTGCATTGAACTTGAGGCACCCAGGTGGCTCAGTCATTTGAGTGTCCACCTTTGGGTCTGGTCATGATCTCGTGGTTCGTGAGTTCAAGCCCTGCATCAGGCTTTGTGCTAAGAGCTCAGAGCCTCCTTCATATTTTGTGTCTCCCTCTCTCTCTGCCCCTCCCCTGTGCATGTTTGTCTCTCTCTCAAAAATAAATAACCATTAAAAATTTTTTTAGGAAAGTGCACTGAACTTATGATTTGTATACTTTTCTTACGTAATACTTGAACAAGATGTTTACTTAAAAATAAAAAAATTATAAATTTTACACACACATCTCTTAAAGAGTCAAATAGTTCTATAAGGCTTAAAAATAGCATTTCATTTCTTCCCACTCCCTCACCCTTCAATGTTCATTTCCCCACAGATAACCTCTTTCAACTTTTTCTAGTTGATTCTTCTGCTTTCAACCTCCATGAATCTAAATAACATGCTCAAATGTTTCAGTTTTAAGCATTATCTATTGTTTTCCCAACCTGGAAGATGGGGATGTAAGTTTCTTTTCTTACGCTTTCCTGTGCATCCTTCCCACATCTACATAGGTTTGTCCTTCCCATATCTTTCCAAGGTGGGCTATTTATAATTTTGGTTTGATTAATATTCACTGTTCATGTAATGTTTTCTGTATAAATGCTATTACTGCTGGGTTATGTAATAAGTTATGATCACTTGTCTTTTGCTACACTCTTTGTTTTCTCTGTTATCTTTGTTCCCTTGTTAGTTTTCAGAGAATTTCAATCCCTAATGCCCTACCAATTGCTTAAATCTTCCTCCTCTAAAACAATCAGACTTATTTGTCAAACTATCAATTTCATCTTGAAGAAATCTCTCCCTGATTCTGAAGATTTGTTCCACTCTGGGCTAGTTGCCCTCTATACCTGATTTACAGCTCCAATCCTGAAAATACACCTTCAAAATTATTCTGGGAGTTTACTTACCCTCTTTTGTGTTGATCTTCTGTTTCTTGTATTCCATGTTGTTTGCATTTACTTGGTTTATAACCTTGGTTTTAATTGAAAGTATCTTTCAGTAGCTTTTGAGAAAAGGTACTTGAGACATAAAAATGTGAAGGCCTTAGGGGTGCCTGGGTGGCTCAGTCGGTGAAGTGTCAGACTCTCGGTTTTGGCTCAGGTCATGATCTCATGGTTCCTGAATTTGAGTCCTGCATTGGGCTCTGAGTCAACAGTGTGGATCCTGCTTGGGATTTTCTCTCGCCTCCTCCTTCTCTCTCTCTCTCTCTCTCTCTCTCTCAAAATAAATAAATAAACTTAAAAAAAGGTTAAGGCCTACATGTATGAACATGAGCATGTTTTTCTTCTACCCTCACACTTGACTGATGATTTGGCTTTGTATAGAATTCTATGTTTAAAACAACTTCCTTCCAGAATTTTGTAGACATTGCTCCATTGACTTATAACTTTCTGTGTTAATATTCAGAAGTCTGTGATCATTCTTTTTTGTATGTGTATGTGTCCTGTTTTTCCTCTTTTGTAGGAGCTTCTCTTTGTACTTAATGATCTGAAATTTCATATTGCTGTGTCTTGCTATGTGTGGGTGTAATATTCTGGTCACAGAATAGACCCTTTTTAATCTGAAAATTCCAATCTTTATGTTCTGGGAAATTTTCTCAAATTCTTTTATCTTGAATTATTTTGTTCTTTCTTATTATTTTCTTCTCTGTTCTCTCTTATTAGAATCCTACTATTAGATCTCCTGGATTAATTCCTAATTTTCTTATGTTTAATTTCCAAGTTACTGTCCCTTTTCATGATTGGAATATTCTCTTATCTCTCTGAGGATATCTATGACATTTTGCCCTCTGTATGCATAGTCTTTTTATCCTCCAACTTAGCTTTTCACTTTTAACCTAATGACTGCTCAGATGTCTATATTTTAGAAAGTTTGGTCATAGCTGAGAAATTGGGAAGTCTGAGTATGTGGGTGGGACTCACTGATTACAGTAGCATGACCATCTATATTGGTTTGCCCGGGACTGCCTCAGTTTTGCCACTGAGAATCCCATGTGCCAGGAAACTCCTCAGTTCTGACTGTGGTCACCCTAGTTAGGGCCACGTCTATGGGGTGAACTGTCTGGAAATGTTCACTGGGAGTGCAATGTCATTAGTTGTTTTCCCTCAAGCTGGCAGATTCCCCAGTGAATGCAATTCCCATTTCCTGCATGGAGGTCAAAGCCCTGCTTGCAAACATTCTTGGGCTCTGACCAGGGGAATGCAGCAGAGATTCTCAGCTTCCAATATGAAAGTATCCTCCAACTTTCATTTCAGCTGGGCCTGGTTTTTCCCATTCCCTATTTACTGAGTTCCTGCCACATATCAGGCACCATGTATTCACTGGGTGAGCAACAGTGAATGAAACATAACAATGTCTTCCTCTGTAATGGGTGAGGGAATGCAGATAATCAGTCAATTAAAAAAAAATACAAATTGTCAAAAATTGATAAATGCTATAAATAAAAATAAAATGGGAAAAGAGGAAAGACAAAAAACTAGGGTAAACAGACGATTTTAAGACTATTTTAACTAGAATGGCCAGAGATGACATTACTGAGAACAGCCTGAGTGAAGTCCTGAAAAATATAAGGTAGAAAGTAAGGAAGAGTTTTTCAGGCAAAGGTAACAGGCATAGTCCCTAAGGCAGGGATGTGTCTGATATCTTTGAAGAAGAGTGAATGGGTAAGTTTGTAGCATAGTAAGCTAATGAGTAAGGGGGAGAATAGCTATGCTAATGCTGTATAGAAAATATACTGAAGGGGGTCAAGGGCAGAAGCAGGAAGTACAATGGGGAGGCTATTATACCAGCCTAGTCAAGTCATGGTGACATCTTGGACCAGGATGGTGGTTAAATTGGTGCTGAGAAGTGGTTAGATTTTGATTTTTTTTGTATTTATTTATGGATTGGTTGTTAGGTGACAGAGAAAGAGAAGAATTGAGATGATTCCAAGGCTCTTGGTCTGAACATCTGGAAGAATGGGATCGCTATTTACTGCGATGGGGGAAATTATGGGAAAGCAGGTTGGAGAAACATCATGAATTTGATTTTTCATGTGTTAAGTTTGAGACACCTATGGAACATATTGCAGAGTAGGTGGATATATGTGTTTGGTGTTCAGGGAAGAGGCTGGACATATAAGTACAGGAGATGGTACTTACGATATGAAGTTGAATAAACTTGCCTAGGGAGTATTGTAGACTGAGAAGTGGACCAAAGATAGAATTCTGAAGCACTTCACATTCAGAGGTCAAGGAGATGAGACCGATCTTCCAGTGAAGAAGATAGAGAATCAAGAGAATTATCTGGAAGTCGACGGAAGAAATGTTTCAAGAGAGGGAGTGGTAAGCTGTGCCAAGTGCTGCTGAAAGACAGTGTTGTTTAGAGGCTCTTTGAGGATCTGGTCCAGAGAGCTTGTTTCAGTCTTAAAGAGCAAACCTGCCTTTTGCTGAAGTTGGAGGGGGACTAGTATGGTTGTGTGCAACAGGAGAGGAGACGATGCTTCTTAGATTTAGATAATTGCTTCTTAGACTTTGAACCACTCTGCCGTATCTGACCACTTCTGTCCTTCACTCCACTTTTAAGTTGATGCCACCAATTTCAGAGCCTTTAAAGAATCCCATGATATAAATTAAATCGATTCATACCTTTCCTGCACTGGCCATTTTGAAGTCAACCTGCTCAGATGTGCTAAGTCATTTACTACTGAATAATTTACTACTTTCAAGCTTTGCAAATAAAATTGCTATTGTCTTCTCTTCTTTTACTCTACTTCTTGTGGATTTAAGCCTTTTAAAAAGATCCTTTCACTGTCATCTAGGGAAGGGGTAATAGTAGATGCATGTGTCCAATCCATCTTCTTTGCCTGGAAGTCATGACCACCATTTTTAATGGTGTAAAGTTGTCAACTGTTTGGATATACATCATTTACTTAACTGTTCCACAATGTTTGGACATTTGGGCTGCTTCCAATGATATACAATACTATATTATAAATCTTCTTGCATTATAACATTGCTCGTGATTAGGAGTTTTTGCTCTGGATTGAGTCCCAGAAATTCTGTAAGTGGGTTGAGAGATAAAAGCAGTATGGTGAATGGTTCAGAGCATTCTCTGGAGTATGTGTCAGAGAATATGTCTGGAACCCTGTTCTGTCATTTACTTGGGCAAGTTTCTTAAACTTTGTGTTCCAGTTTCCTCATCTGTCAAATAGGGGTAATAATAGTATTGTTACTGAGGGGAATAGGTATGTTAACATATGTGAATTACTTGCACAGTAAATACACAATAAATGAACAGTCAATAGATGTACTCACTACCATCATAATTATCACCGTCTGACTTTTGGTAAGTTGCCAGGTTGCTTGTCAAAAGGGGATCAACTTCAGTTGCATCAGCAACATATAAGGATGCCATATAAGCACCTCTTTGCCAATCAAACTCAGTTACTTATTTTAAAAGGCTCTCAAACAACACTTTATTAAATTCTCTATAGTTTTAATAATAAAAATATGGATAATATTGTTAATGTTCCAGGCTATAAAAGGAAGATCTTGGCAAATTATTAGCAAATTCTGATATAAGGGCTTCAAAATGGGGAAAGTTACATCATGCATGAATTCAACTTGAGCAAAATCAGTTATATCCTATAGAAGGTGGGAAGGGGAATGTGGAGATAAAGAGAGAAGGAAAAACTATATTTAAGCCTACAGTGATCCTGACCATTCCATTTAATGAATGCACATGAGTTTGGTATAGAAAGTTGGACCCACTTTTCCTCAGTTGGTCTGAGTTTTAATGTGCCTCTTCTAGCATGTGCCTCTTCTAACATTTTGCTCCTGTGGATTGTGTGTGATTCTAGTGTTTTACAGTGGTTTTCATACCATATTCCTTTTAGAGATAATACTGTTGGCCATTTTGAGAATTTATCAGTATTCTTAAGTGATGTTCAAAGATAACTTTGAACATGTGTGCGACTGCTTTATATTCAAAAGTTTCTGGGCAAAAATGACTACATCATGTCTGATTTGCAACTAAAATAAATGGCATTGTCCAACATTTTTGTTTGTTTGTTTGAGGCTTTTCATTTTACTACTGGCTAAGTGATTTTCACTGATGCTATGTACACTGTTCCTTCTGATCAGGACACACTTCCCTTCTTTGTTTGCCTGGTGAATTTAGAACTGTGCTTCAAGACAGCTCAAGCCTGAAGCCTTGCTGGGTTCCTGTCAGCACATTAGACCACTATATCCAGACCACTGTGTGTGGACCTCTAGGATAGCAGTTATATTGAATCATAATTGTTTATATGTCTTTCTCCCCATGAAAGTGTAAGCTTTTCTAGGCTAGGAACTGTGTATTACTAATCATCGTAACCCCAGAGCCTAGTAAAATGCCTGACACTTAATACACATTTAACAAATACTGTTGAGTAATGGATGAGGAAGGGGAAATGAGGTAGGAGAACAATGGTACAGAGTTCTCACCATATTCAAGGAAAGAATATAAGAATGAAAATTGAGGGGACCTGGGTGGCTTAGTAGGTTAAGCGGCTGACTTTGGCTCAGGTCATGATCTCGCAGTTCGTGGGTTCAAGCCCCACATCAGGCTCTGTGCTGACAGCTTAGCGCCTGAAGCCTGCTTCAGATTCTGTGTCTCTCCCTTACTCTGCCCCTCCCATGTTCATGCTCTGTCTCTGAATAATAAATAAACATTAAAAATTTTTTTTTAAAAAAATGAAAATTGGTCCTTAGGAGCAATAATAACTACCAGTTATCAAAGACCTGTATTCCAATAACTTTACATGTATTATAATCTTCCTCAGAAACTCCTTATGTATCACTTTACTTATTTTATAGATAAAGAAAAGTTAGCCTCAGAGATTAGCCTCAGAGAAGTCAAGTAACCTGCACGAGTACCATGACTAGTAAGGCAAAAGCAAGGATTTCAACCCTGTTTGTGCATTTCCACTATTGTCTGATGCTTCTCTGATTCTGGCCTGTCAGAAGTAGAAGAGAGATTGAGTAGCATGATTAGAAGCATCCACTGAGGGGCACCTGTGTGGCTCAGTCAGTTAAGCATCTGACTCTTGGTTTTGGCTCAGGCCATGATCTTGCCTTCCATGGTATTGAGCCCCACGTCGGGCTCTGCACTGCCAGAGTGGAGGCTGCTTGGGATTCTCTCTCTCCCTCTTCTTCTGCCCCTCCCCTGCTGTCTCTCAAAATAAATAAATAAACTTAAAATAACACTTTAAAAAAACCATCCACTGAATTTGAGTATTAGGAAGTTATTGGAATGCTCATGGATTTCAAGGGTGTATCTTTATGTATCCAACTTTATTTCTGACCCTGGTAATGAAGTTCCTGGTTGCAAAGTACATTGTCAGAACATATCTCTCATAAACAGAAGTGCCACTGAGAGTCCTTCAAGAGACCACAAGGTCCCCCAAAAGAAGCATAAGTTTATTGTGGAGAAGTGGGTATGATTTTGTTCAGGGGACTCAGGTCTGGCCTGGGACTCATTCTAGGGATAATTAAGAGACATGTCCTTGCATCAAGCTGGATATGAGACCTCAAACCAGAGCCCTAAACAGAACTTTCTAGAGGGGAGTAGGAAAAGGTGAGACAAGGAATGTGTGTGTTGGGCGGGGGGGAACGTGTGTCATCCTTGAGATGAACTCCTAATGACAGCAGGAAAAGCTGATCTCTGAGCTGGTGAGAACTATTTACGTAGCACTAGGACAATGACAAAGTCCACTTGCTTGCTGGATTAAAATATTATGCTGATGCAGTGCTAAATGGAGGCTCTCTAAGTGAGTCATGATGACAAACCACTGTAACAAGATATATTGGAGCACTCACCCTCCCATACTCAAAGTCACTGTTGGCTATGATGGTTCCAAAATTTAAAATCTCCGCAGTTCCTTTTTTTATAACTTTACTAAATCAAATGTAGCAGGGTAGTCTTGGAAGGTGGACTTAGAGACACAGAGAGTAACTTCCCCAGGACCCTCAGCCAGCCATAAGGTGATAGGGATGAAGACCTCCTTTTTAATGAAAGGAGAAAAGAGAGGCGAGGGTATGGACAGGGATGTGGGAGAGAGAAGGAGAAAAGAGACCGCAAAAAATGAGTTGGTGTCCGGTTGGTAGCCTAGCCCACACCAGAGTCCATGTTTGACCCTCTGAAAGAGGGTCAGCAGGCAGAAACCAGGAGACCTGGACAGAGGAAGTCCATGAGACTTGGAGCCCAAGGAACTCTGCTTCAGAGTCCAGGTTACACAGCACAGCACGGCATAAGGAAGAGGGGCACCTGTGTCATGAGGCTCTGATATCCTGGGGCTCAATGCAGCCACTGTGAGTAGGGCAGCACCTGGGGAGGGATAGATGGTGGTGGAAACCACTGAGCACTGCATTCAGTTCTCTCTGAGCACTCAGCAGCTGTGACCAGGTAAAGGGATCCCACTGCAGGCAGGAGACCCTACTGGACAGGCTGGGTTGGAAGAGTAGGGAAGTACTTGTTACTGAGCATCAGGCTGGACATGAAGAAGATACCCAAAAAGAATCCCAAAGAAATGGGAAAGCTGTGTTTTGGAGGGGGTGGTAGAGATGAGGGCCAGCAATGATACAGTTAGTGTTAGTATGATTTCCCGTGAGCCCACAGGCTGGTAAGATCTGGGAATATCCAAGTGGCATCAGTATGAAGACGAGGAAGTTAAGAATATGTGTGATCCTTTTCAGTGAATGCTGGAGCTATGCTGATAGATGGCTATGATGAAAATAATAATAACGCCCTATATTTCTACAGTGCCATGAATTTTACTTACTTTTTAATTTTTTAAATGTTTATTTATTTTTGAGAGAGAGAAAGAGAAACAGAGCATGAACAGGGGAGGGGCAGAGAGAGAGGGAGACACAGAATCTGAAGCAGGCTCCGGGCTCTGAGCTATCAGTACAGAGCCTGACGTGGGGTTCAAACTCATAAACCCTGAGATCATGATCTGTTCTGAAGTCAAATGCTTAACTGACTGAGCCACCCAGGTGCCCCTCCAGTGCTATGAATTTTAGAGCAGACTTGCACATGCTTTTTTCTTATTTGAGCCCTCTCACAAGTTTCCAAGAAGTAGATGGGACCTTCATTTTGTAGATGAGGAAACTGAGGCATAGAGTAAAGGTGTCTAAGTGGGCCCCAGTTGCATATACCAGTGTTGGGCCTTGTACCTCAGCTTGTATTCCTCCATATCCGGTGCTCTTTCCACCAGATGGAGCCACTGCATGGCATGACTGGAATGGTACCCTGCAGTGTGCCATGCATAGCCAGTGTGCTTAACCAAGGCGGCGCTGCCTCCAGGCCATGTGGTGCCGCAAGAATGCAATAGCTGGTACTTGTGCCCTCAACACTGCTGGCCCCTCCACTAAATGCAGCTGCTCTCATCATTGCCACCACTACCAGAAGAACTTGGTCAGAATCCAGCCTGCACCAGAGATTTATTTTTTATTTTTTATAGTTGGTTAACATGGAGTGTAATATTGATTTCATGAGTAGAATTTAGTGATTCATCACTTACATATGACACCCAGTGCTCATCCCAGCAAGTGCCCTCCTTAGTGCCCATCACCCATTTAGCCCATCCCCCCACCCACCTTCCCTCCAGCAACCCTCAGTTTGTTCTCTGTAATTAAGAGTCTCCTATGGTTTGCTTTCTTCTCTCTTTTTTTTCCCCTTCCCCTATGTTCATCTGTTTTGTTTCTTAAATTCTGCATATGAGTGAAATCATGTGCTAACTGTCTTTCTCTGACTGACTTATTTAGTTTAGCATAATATACTCTAGCTCCATCCATGTTGTTGCGAATGTCAAGATTTCACTCTTTTTGATGGCTGAGTAACACTCCATTGTATAAATAAACCACATGTTCCTTATCCATTCATGAGTCTATGGACATTTGGGCTCTTTACATAACTTGACTATTTTTGATAATGCTTCTATAAACATCAGGGTGCATGTGCCCTTTCAAATCAACATTTTTGTATCCTTTGGATATATACCTAGTAGTGCAATTGCTGTTGGGTAGTTCTGTTTTTAACTTTGTAAAAAATATTTTATTTATTTCTGAGAGAGAGAAAGAGACAGCATGAACAGGGGAGGATCAGAAATAGAGGGAGACACAGAATCCAAAGCAAGCTCAGGCTCTGAGCTAGCTGCCAGCACAGAGCCCGATGCAGGGCTCAAACCCACAAACCATGAGATCATGACCTGAGCTGAAGTCAGAGACTTAACTGACTGAGCCACCCAGGCACCCCTATTTTTAACTTTTTGAGAAACCTCCATACTGTTTTCCAGGGTGGCTGAGCCAATTTGCATCCCCCCCCCTTGTCTTCATCCTCACCAACATCTGTTGTTTCCTGTGTTGTTAATTTTAGCCACTCTGACTGGTGTGAGGTGGTATCTCAATATGGTTTTGATTTGTATTTCCCTGATGATGAGTGATGTTGAGCATCTTTTCATGTGTCTATTTCCCATCTGGATGTCTTCTTTGGAAAACTTTCTATTCATATCTTTTGCCCATTTCCTTACTGGATTATTTGTTTTTTGAGTGTGGAGTTTGTTAAGTTCTTTATAGATTTTGGATACTAACCCTTTATCTGGTATGTCATTTGCAAATGTCTTCTCCCATTCTGTTTGTTGCCTTTTAGTTGTGTTGATTGTTTCCTCTGCTGTGCAGAAGCTTTTTATCTTGATGAAGTTCCAGTAGTTCATTTCTGCTTTTATTTCCCTTGTCTTTGGAGACATGTCAAGTAAGAAGGTGCTGCAGCCGAGCTCAAAGAGGTTGCTGCCTGTGTTCTCCTCTGGGATTTTGATGATTTCCCGTCTCAAATTTAGGTCTTTCATCCATTTTGAATTTATTTTTGTGTATTGCACTGGAGATTTCATGACAAAGTCAGACCAGAAGGAACACTCTCATAACCAAAAACCTGCAAAATTTTGTCAGTCTATAATCAGAAAATATTGAGAATATTTATGGAAATGCTATGCATCATTTAGCAGAGATTCTAGATTCAGCCCACTAGCAACTGGGAGTGTTCTTAAAGGTTTGTTTTATTGGTTGACTAATCTTGCCTTAATGGTGGTCTTCATTTATTGAAGTGAGGAGGTCAAAAATTCTTTGATATGATATAGAATAAGGAAGCCAAAGGCTTGTGAAATAAGTGCATTGGAGGAGATTTGCAGTGTGCGACCTGCTCACAAATGCCCTAAATATATACCCTAAGAAGTCCAAGAAAAAATACCCTTTACCAAGGCTTTACAAAATATATTGATTGGTGAGGAGAATGTCAGCACATTTGAAAAGTGCTGTAGGGACTATGAACTGTAGGCCAGGAAGTCTAATGAGAAATACTGCAGTTGAAATGCACTTCCTGTTTTTTAAAAAAGTTTATTTATTTTGAGAGAACACATTAGCAGTGGAGGGGCAAAGAGAGAAGGAGAGAGAATCCCAAGCAGGCTCTCCATGCTCTTAGCATGGAGCCCAATGTTATTCCAATTTAAGCATTATTCTCTTGTAAGTTTGGTTAGCATGAGTCCATCCCTGCTAAACATTCTCTCTTCCAGGCACACTGATAAGATCCAGTAACTTTGTGATAGCCAACCATGAGGTTCAGTCTTAGTGGTTACCATTGATCCCCTCTGATCTCTATCTCTTTCCCCCTCAACTCACAAATTATGCAACCATCCACCTCCTAGAGCTCACATCTCTATAGTATGCTCACACACATTTTCTCATTTCTTCTCCCTCCACAGGGCAGGCATGCATTTTTATCTTTAGAGATTTTTAAAAAATGAAGTTAAAGGAAACATTTAACCAGCTAGAGATTTAAAAAAAACCAAAACCCTTAAATTAAGAGAAGATACATTCAACCAGCTAGATCAGAAACCAGAACTGAGTTGTTTGGACTCCTAAACTAGCTTACTGCAGAGAGTGCTCTGCTCCATTTACCAAATCCACAGGAGCCACAGAGATAGAGGGAGACCTTATAGCCACTAACGCCATCCATGCCCATCGACACACACCCATGGAGATCATGGGAGAGACCTAAGGGAGTTTAATTCACTTGTAGGTGGCTTGAACATTTCTACACCTCGTGTCTTCTGCTTGTTTTGTATTGTTTGTATATGTGTTATTTTGAGCTCCTAAGTTGTCTTGCCATGGGGTCTGGTATCTTTACTTCTCATTCTCATGCAATTTCACAATTGCCTTTCCTATAGGCAGATTTGCAGAAATAGTGTTCACCAGCGCCCTGGGATTGTCACATTGGGCCTGCATGTGATGTGGGAAATTTCACTCCTTCCAGAATGTGGAACAGAGAAGCACAGAGGCAAGTTGGCCCAAAGGAGTTCTGTGTCAGCTAGAGAGAGACTTTTCATCTCTTCACAGATGACTTAATGCCAAGTAGATATTAGCAAGTTACACAGAAACAAAATTCTCATGAACGTAAACCTTTAACCAAAAGAACCCCTTTCCAAGACTGCAGCAAACCTCTCGGCGGTTCTGCTGTTCAGCAAACCTTCTTCCCTGTGCACGTCTACGGTTTCACCTCTTTTAAGTTTGCTTTCAACTCCCACTGTACAACTTTGTTCTAGGACCCACCTCAGTGTTTGAAACTGAAATTGTCACTTAATTTACATAGCCATGTCACCTGAGGTTTGCCAACAGACCCTTCTGCTTATGTTACTCTTTCAGATACTTAGAAACCCAAAATACGTCTTTTCTTATTTTTCTCTTTGCATAGCAAGTAAGAATCCAGATTTTTTTAATATTGTTGCTACTTCAAAACCAAAATAAATAGGCTTCTATGGTACATGAACCATTATTCATTCTCTAAAGAGGACAAATCAAGATATTCTAGCAGCTTTTCACCCTTACTGCTCTCTCTCCATGGCAATGCTATTCATACATTCATTCATTCATTCATTCACATAGTCATACAGTTGGCATATATTAATCTTCTGTTAAGGACTCAGCCCTGATAAATACCAGTAAATGTGTTTTAAAAGCAGACATGACCCCTTCTGATTAGGAGCTTACCACCTAGTTGGGTTGTGGAACATAACTAGCATTTATATAGAATATACTTTTGTAAACATGTCCATATGTGTTCTGAGAAACACAAATTGTGCATACCATTGCATAATATAAAGGGTACATCCTTTCAATTTTTGAGAAAGATGCATTTCCTCACTTGACCCAATTCTGGAAAATCTAGAACAGGCTCAATTGGTTGAACTACTCACTAATCGCTGACAACAGTTGTTATCATGTGTTGGCCACAAGTTCTCTGTTAATAGGCCTGGGGGTGCCCAACATAACTAGCATAACTAGATTTCTAACTCAGCTGGTGGTCTTCCCACCTTTATGCTAACTGCTCTGACTCTCTTCCTTTCAACTATCACTCCGAATAACGTGGCAGAAGATGACAAAAAGAAAGCACAACACAGAACCTCATCTGCATTAAATGCAGCAGAATCACATGGCTATCTTTTTTTTTCCCCCAATGCAAGGAGAGTAACTTTCTTCCTTCTAAAAAGGAGAGGACTCATCTTCATGGGGGAATCTATTAGTAATCTTTTTTGCTATCTTCTGGATGAATTTCTTTTCTACATGTACATTAAATATTAGCGTTTCTCTTTAGCACAAAAGTTTCAGCCTGCAGTTTAGATAAAGTTGTTTCTGGTACACACTAATACTTTGAGCTCTCTAAAATTGACATGTGTCGAAATGGAAAGACTATATATTCACATTTGAAGATTTTAACTTCAAGCTTTAGACAAAAAACTTATTAGTTTAAATAGAGCCTTAAAGGACCTTAATATATTCTCCTTTAATATTATGGGTAATATGTTACTTTTATTTCTGATCTCATCAACACATCTTTTTCCTCCCCTCAAAGTTCAAGTCAAACTGTGGGGTATGTAAATGGGCTGTGGTTTACCATTTAAGCCTGTGTTTCTTTCGTAGGGTTGACTCATCTAGCAAAACTAAATTGTTTCAGATCTGGGACCTATTTTTTTCATACAAGAAAATCTGTTCATTTTTAATAGTCTCCTAAAAATGCTGATCAAGTTTAGAGAGGCCCTCCACTGTCAGGCTTTTCTTGCAAAAGACCCCAGCTATTAAAGGCTACGTGACTCATTTTAGCCAATGAAATGTGACAGATAAAACTTGTGCCATTTTCAGCTGAAACCCTTAACAGCTGATGTGTTCTTCCTCTCATTTTCTTTAGCCTCTGCCAGGACAATTAGAAATGCTTGGTTGGGGAGGCGCCTGGGTGGCTCAGTCAGTTAAGCGTCTGATTTCAACTCAGGTCATGATCTCACCGTTTGTGGGTTCAAGCCCCACATCGGGCTCTGTGCTGACATCTCAGAGCCTGGAGCCTGTCTTCGGATTCTGTGTCTCCCTCTCTCTCTGACCCTCCCTGCTCATGCTGTCTCTATCTCTCTGTCAAAAATAAGTAAAGCATTAAAAAAAAAAAGAAGAAATGCTTGGTTGGGCCTATCTTCAGAGTGAGGCTGATGCAGCTAAGTCCCAGCTGACTTTCAGTGGTCACATGGCATGAGCTAGAAGCAAATCTTTAATGTTCATTTATTTTTGAAAGAGAGAGACAGAATATGAGTGGGGAAGGGGCAGAGACAGAGGGAGACACAGGATCTGAAGCAGGCTTCAGGCTCTGAGCTGTCAGCACAGAGCCTGATGTGGGACTCTAACAAACTGTGAGATCATGACCTGGCCAAAGTCAGATACATCATCCTAAATAAAATAGCACTCTCAACCTGTTCTCTAGGTCCCCATCCCCCTTATTTTTACCACCTCCTAACAGTATATATCAATTTTCTTTCTTTTCTTTATAATCCTTCTCCATCCTTCATTTGAATGAATACTCCATAAAGACAGAGACCTGCTCTGACATGCTCACTGCTGCGTCCAATACCTAGACAGTTTCTGGTTCATACCAGGTGCTAAGGAAACACTAGTTCTGTGAATGAGTAAATGCTGGGAACATCAGAGAGCACTTTACAAAGCAGAGAGCATTGAAGCTATATTTCAAAGGATGCACAGGAGTGTGCCAAGGGAAAGAAATGGCCCATGACATATCCAGAGGACTCTAAGAAGTTCACTATTATTAGAATGTAGGACCAACAAAGACAGCTGTGCAAGGAATTAGGGTTTGGGGAGATGGAGTGATGGAAACAGGGACTACAGAAAAAGGTTGGATCCAATTTACAAAAGACCTTCTGTGCTCTAATAATACTAATATACTTGGCCTTTATTTTTTGAGCAAGGAAGAGCCAACCGTGTTTAAATCAGGGAACAACAGGATCAATGTTGATTGTGCTTGAACAAATTACTTTCATGGAGCAATCTCTGGTCGACCCACATTTTCATTTCTCTTTGGCCACATCCATTCATTTTTTTCACCCAACAAACGTTTTCTACTTGCTATGAGCAATGTACTATATAAGGTACATGGGGAGAAAACAGAAGGAAAAGACACGCCTTGCCTTAAAATGAGCTTCCCTAAAGTGGAGTTCAAAATTAACAAACATAAAGGCTAACTAATTATACAGGCCATTTGAACAAATCCTGCACTGGGGTCTCTGGCTTCTGGGAACTTCTCTTTCTATTGGCATATCCACTGCCGTTACACATATGAACCTTAAATTCCCTAAAGTTTCTTCACCATTTCACACCATTTTCTCCTAAGAGAAATCATCATCATCACTGTCACTGTTACTGTCATCATGGTATCATCATCATCACAAAACAGCAAAGGGTAACATTTACATAACACATAATTTACAAATAGTTTACACATAGTTTACAAATCACTTTGATATACATTATCTCATTCAGTCCTTACAGGAACCCTATGAAGTATTATTATCTCCACCTTCTACGTGAAAAAGCAAAACCCAATAAAACACCCGGTTCTAAGAAGTTGTAACTTGCCCCAAGTCACTCAGAAAGGCCCTGGATCCCAGGTCATATCGAATAGGAAGAAGTGAGAAATGGTCCAGGCCCCGCTTGTAGATTTTCTAGTTTGTCGTTTCCACACTTCATTTGTTTCTCTCCTTGGACAACAAATATTTTCTGAGCATCTGTGAAGTTTCAGACACTGAGTTGGGACTGCAGACATCGTGGTAAAGGAAACACAGTGTCTTCTGTCTTGCAACTTAGTAGAGCTTGCACCACAGAGGGCTTTGCTACCACCGATAAATCAGTGAGGGAGGCTTCCTCTCAATTAGTCCGTGTACAGAATGGGCACCTCACCATGGTTTCTCCACCTCTGCGGTGGGCCCCTCTTTAATTGGGGTGTTGCTTCCTCCTGGTTGAACACAGACGTGTTGGGCTCCGCTGGCCCTGTCCTTGTCCTGCCTCACCAGCCACCAGACAGCAGCCCTTTCTTGCCAACAGGGGACATTAAGCTGCCTGACCCTCAGATACCCTAACTGTTCTAGGCAACAAGCAGAAGCTCCTCAGAAATTCTGTATCCCATGTCCTTTTTTCATCATCCCTTCTGCTCTGTGGCTTGAGCTGCTGGAGTCTTGGCAACCTCCAGGGCTAATATGCAGCCAGCCAAGGGGCAGAGCTTAGTCAGGGACTGGAAGCACCACAGGCTTATTATTCTGCACAAAGAGCCCCACTTGAATGCTTTTTGCAGGTTTTTTCCCTTACAAATGTCAGCAAGCCTAGTTCACCAAGCTAACCCCCAGGGTTCCCATTTATAAGCTGCTATGTCTGGTCCTTTCCATGCCCATCCTCCCACTCTTTCATAAGGGGCTGGGCTGCCCAGACCACACTACAACCAGCAGGTGCAGGTGATGGCAGCCTTCAGGAGTCTTACTCTTCTGCGATCAGGATACCCTTTAAACCCAAAACAGGAATAAACACTTTCTAACCATGGACTGGACCTTTGATCAGAAAGATTGAATCAATCATGGCCAACCTGGCCTGAATTAACATACTGCAGTACATCTGGCCTAGTGACCTTAAATGACAACTACAAAAGGAATCTGTGGGTATCCTTGGTTGGGGGTGGGAGGAACTCATGCTCTCTCACTTTCTGTTTGATCTGTTGACTGACTTTTGGGTGGCCTCAAGCTGGGAACTGGGAACCCAGATGGATGGCTTTTGAGGGGGAAGGTGACACGGGTGTTTGTGGGGCTCAGACTGTGCCTCTGTCTAGTTCTGCCCCCAATGTTTCCTCCCTCCACCTACCCATGGACTTTGCCAGTGGGACTAACCTTGAGCACCTGAAAATTCTACGTTCCTAAATCTGCTCCCAATAGAAACAAAATGATTCCAGACATAGAGAACAAGGTGGAAAAGGACAAAGCAGAGTGTAACTTCTTGTCAGGAAGAGGGGCCTGGTGAAGAGATGAAATGCCCCACACAGGCAGCAAGAATGGTGCAAGATGGGAATGATGAGAAAGGGAAGTTACATGTGTTTCTTTTAGAAAAAATGAAAAATTACTGTCTTTATGATTATAAAAGTAATACAAACTCACTGCGGAGAATTTGGAAAATGCAAAAAGGATCTATGAAGAAAATACCCATAAATGATTGTTTGTAACTTGAAAATGTTGCCTTTGACATTTTCCTCAGCCCATAACTACATAAATAAAACTCCCCTCCTATTTTTGAATACTTAAAATATTTTCTATTTTAACTTGCTGATGAACATGTTTGGCCTTGAATAGTCCTCTAAATTATTTCATACTGGTGCCTTTCTTCATGACAGAGAATGAAAGCATCTCAGGAGGAGGTAACAGTGGCCACCTTTCAGCAGGCGGGGTGGAGGAGGAGCACCTGGGAGGATGGCAGAAATGTCAGGGCTCATAGAGGTCAAAATCTTTTGTGTGGCTTCTTTTCCTTGTGTGCCTATCACACTGTTGCCAGTTCAGACTATAGTTGACCTTGTGGAGTAAGAAGTCATATAAAAATCCATATGACTCACACTCCCATCTTCTTCAATTTAGCTTGCTTTTATTTGGCAATTTGGCCAAAGCATTCATCATCCAGAATATTATTGAGTATATAGACAAGCTCAACATGCGGCCTGACCCTCTCCTTCCATAGCATGGGGAGGCTGGAAGCTGAACTCCACACTTCCCATGCTTCCTTGTAGTGAGGCTTCAGGATATGATTTAAAGAAGGTCAGTCAGATGTGTTCATGTGGAATGGGGTTTGGAACTGAACCTGGAGGAAGGGGGTGGGTGGGGAGAAAAGGAGGAAGCAGGCATCTATTTGACGTGACCAATAAGGCTCAAGTTCCACCTGCCCACCTCCTCAATCCTGGTCCCCTCCCTGGAGGGAGCCACTGTGGTCGAATTAGTGCATATGCTTCCATTCCCTTTTCCAAATATACCTGTAAATGTATATTCTACTTCAGTTTTGTTTCTCCATTTCCTTTATGGTGGTTAAAAAAACAAAAACATATAACCTAAAATTTACCACCTTTGCCATTTTTAAGTGTACAGCTCAGTGGTATTAGATACATTCATAATGTTGCGCAGCTGCCAGCACCATCCACACACACAACTCTTCATCTTCCCCAACTGAAACTCTATATCTATTAAACATTAACTCCCCAGTCCCCACTCTCCTCAGCCCCTGGCAACCACATTTCTACTTCCTGCCTTTGTGAATTTGATGACTCTAGGTACCTCATGTAAGTGGAATCCTACAGTATTTGTCTTTTCATGACTGGCTTATTTTCACTCAGCACAATGTCCTCAAGATTCAACCACTTTATAGCATGTGTCAGAACTTCCTTCCTTTAAAAGCTGAATAATATGCCATCATATGCATAGACCACATTTGGCTTATCCATTCATCCACCAGTGGACACTTGGATTGCTTCCATGTTTTAGTGATTGTGAATAATGCTGCTCTGAACATGGGTATACAAATATCTCTTTAAGACCCTGCCTGAAGAGTATCAGTGAGCCCGTAATACTTAGCACAGTTTCTGACACATAATAAGTGATGATGGAGGGTGGCTCTTACAACTACTACTACATCTCTCTAAGCTCGTCCACAGATGGTGTTATTCTATTACAGCCCTTGTGGGATTGAGATCACTTGTTATTACTGCAGGATGTGTTTGCTTTTGAGAGGTACTAACACATTGTGCTGTGTTTCTAAACTGGCCCTTTGAAAGAAACCCGCCATGTTGTGAACTCCTATCTGATGAAACCACCAGAAGCTTTGAATTCAGTATACCAAGTATGTGTATGAGACATAGTCAGATGTTTCCTGAAAGAAAATTTTTCCTGAAAGATTTTTCCTTGTGCACTTGAGGATACCTATACATTTCAAAGCTTTTACATATGAGAGGCTAAAATTAAGTTAGTATCTTCAGAATGATAATTTTCAAATGAGGTGAACTGTGCTCATTAGCATGTCTGTTTAAGGAAAAGGAATAAATGTTTCCATTTTAAAGGGGGCTTTGAGGGTAACTCAGGCTCTCATGGAGTGGGAAGGAAATGGCAGTCAGAGAGCCACAGCATTGACTTCCATCCTCACCTCTTATTAGCAGTGAAAGATCTTTAATATTTCTGAACCTCAGTATTCTCATATTTGTATTTACATAATAAAGTTGTTAAGATGATTTGATGAGCGACTGTAAGTGCTGGGCAAATAGGACATCCTTAAATAATGTTTATTCCTGTCTACCCTTCTAGTGTCATTTACATAGCCTTCTGAGTTCACCACCTATGCACTGAGTACAGTGATGTGTTAGCAGACATTTTAATAGGCTATGGGTTAAAGAGATGCATCAGAGAGACAGTCCCACCTTCAGAGGTTTTTTTTTAATGTTTTCATTTATTTTTGAGAGAGAGAGAGACAGGGAGACAGAGAGAGAGATAGAGTACTAGTGGAGAACGGGCAGAGAGAGAGGGAGACAGAATCCAAAGCAGGTTCCAGGCTCTGAGCTGTCAGTGCAGAGTCTGGCGCAGGGCTTGAACTCACTAACCATGAGATCATAACCTGAGCTGAAGTCAGAAGCTTAACCAACTTAGAAACTCAGGGGCCCCCAGAGGGCTTTTAAACTAGTGAGGAAGACAGGCCATGGCTAAGTTAATTCAAGAGAATAAGTACAATAATAACATCATGTCCAGGCTCCAGGGTCTTAGCATAGGAAATAGGAGAGAGACCTTCACAGAGGTGCCTCTTGAGTTTGGGCTTCAATGATGAGAAGGAGCTCACGAGGCAGTCAAGAAGAGTGGTGTAAAAAGCAAAGACAAAGAGTAAGAGTATGGGATGTTCTAAAACAGATGAGCGTTTCTCTTTACTCTCTAGAATGCCCGGCTCAGAGACTGTGAGACTCTCTCCTTTGGCTGGCATCCATGTTGAATCTCTGGGCATTGCAATCAATAGAAATCAAGAATTATTATTTTTTTAATATTTTTTAATTTATTTCTAGGAGAGAGAGAGAGAGACAGCGTAAGCAGGAGAGGATCAGAGAGAGGGAAACACAGAATCCGAAACAGGCTCCAGGCTCTGAGCTGGCAGTCAGCACAGAGCCCGACGCGGGGCTCGAACCCACAAACCGCGAGATCATGACCCAAGCGAAAGTCAGACGCTTAACCGACTAAGCCACCCAGGCGCCCCAAAAATCAAGAATTATTAATGACAATTGCATAAATGAGCCCAGGCTGACAAGTCTACTTGGAAAATGCTTAGCTCATACTTTTCTCTCTGTTACCTTTTCACAGGGAGAATTAAGCATATCACAATGGTGGTGTCTGGCTGTAAATAGGTCCTGCCTATCGCTGTTGATCATGAGAGATTTTTCCTTCTGGAATCAGACCATTTAACCTCATTTCTAACAACCATACTCAGGTGCTGGATGGGTGGATGCTGCTAATAATAACAAATGACCAGTGACTTTCCAGCAAATATAGGAGTAAGTCACCTAGTGGGTGGAAGAGTTAGTTCCTCCATGTCCATTTAATAAAGAAAATTCTATAGCATTAATCAGTTTGGTATTAAGAATGGCCATTCCCAGGGGCGCCTGGGTGGCTTAGTCGGTTAAGCGTCCGACTTTCGCTCAGGTCATGGTCTCGCGGTTCGTGGGTTCGAGCCCCGCGTCGGGCTCTGGGCTGGCTGCCAGCTCAGAGCCTGGAGCTGTTTCAGTCTGTGACTCCCTCTCTCTCTGACCCTCCCCTGCTCACGCTGTCTCTCTCTCTCTCTCTCCTAGAAATAAATAAAACATTAAAAAAAAAAAAGAATGGCCATTCCCAGATATAGTTCTTATGTCTGTATACTCTTTTATAAGCCACAGGCATCTGCCAGCTGCTCCTACTGAGACAAGAATGTTTATATCCAGGCAGAGGGACAGAAACATGGTAGAAAATGAGAAAGCTGAAACCAATAAGGAGAAATACGAGAAGAAAAAGTGCACAATCAACTTCCAGTCCAGTTGTAGCTGAGAGATGATTCATCCTGTCTATAGAAGCACCAAGAGGAATGAACAAAAAACAAGATTCTGTTTTACATAATTCTCATTTTCATGCAAAGAGCTATTCGAACAGCTCATGAAATTACCCAGCAATTTAACTACCTCACTATTTAGAGTGTCAGGTGGAGTCCACGAGATTATTCCAGATAAGGATTCTGACAGCTGCTCAGTTAGAAGACTGTCATAGACCCTGCCCTTCTCCTGAGAACAGGGAAATGTCGAAGCCCCTCAGAGACACTGAGGAGAGTAATGTACATGGGTCTCTAGGTTGGAACAGAGACCTTCTCAAACGACCTCAGAAAAGGGGGCCCAGGGAGTTATCAGTGATTTTCAAACGTGGCTACACATTCACCTCACCTGATAAGTTTTTAAAACTATTGAGATCTGGATCTCACTCCAGAGATTCTCTTTTGTTTAGTCTAGAGTGCGACTTGAGGAACAGGGACTTTTTCAACTCCCCAGGTAATCCTAATGTACAGTAGAGGATGTGAACCACTGATAGAGATAGGTAACAACCAGAAGTGGAACGAAGAAGGGTGTCAGGGAGTCGGGCCACTCACTACAGAGCTTCAGGAAGCACCAATCATTAGGCAGTCTGTGTGAATGGCACCCCCTAGAACGCAACTCCAGACATGCAATCCTGTGGCAGTACTGACAATTGATACTCTCCAGCCCTTTAATGGGGGAATCAACAGATTGTTGCTCAAGTCTTGAGCACTACTTCATGTCCTTTAATTACAGCTATGTTCCTAATCACTCAAGTCTCTCAAGTTCCCAATTTCAAATTCCTGAGAGAAGACTTTGATATATCCAGCTCATCTTTTTGAGACAAGTAACAAAAGTCACCTGCTTCTGACTAGCTTATGGATGAGGTACACTTGAGCCAGGTGGCCACCTCAGTCCATGATGGTTGTGGAAACACGTGGTGCTTACCATTGAAAGACTAAAGCTCTGGACACAGACACTTTTTCTTAAGAAGTGTGAGTAGGAAGGTAATAAGTGGTATCTTAAACACAATGAGTTTAGGAGATGCTGACAGATTTCATTAACAAGATTTGAACCTTGGGTGACCATAGAATTAATTGACCAAATGGGATGTTTCCAAGACTGAAAGGGTGATATTAATAATAACATTGGGACAGAAGGTATAAACTAGAATGGTTTACACATATGGCCATCCTATGTTGGCTTAAATTGTAATAAAAGGTACAAAAAAGATCTAGATAAAATTTAGGGATATGTATCTAGAAAATAATCATGTGTTATATACATATATGGAAGCACCAGAGTAAAGAAGGCTCTGTGAAGAAATACACTCTGGTAACTTCTCCTGCATATGTTGGAAATTCATGGAGATGTGGGTCCTGGCATTCTGTCACTTCTAGATATGAAAATTGCCTATATACGACAGGTAAATTAATTTCCTAGGACTACCATAAAAGCTCACCACAAACTTGATGGCTTAGAACAATAGAAATGAATTCTGCTACAATTCTGGAGGTTAGAAGTCTGATATTACAGTGTTCCTCAGCCCTAGCATTGAAGACTCTAAGGGAGAGTCCTTCCTTGCCTCTTGCACCTTCTGGTGATTCCAGGCATTCCTTGGCTGTGGATGCACAACTCCAACATTTGCCTCTGCCTTCACACAATCTTCTTTTCTTTCCATGTGTTATCCTTTTCTATCTCTTATAAGCACAGTTGTCCCTAGATTTAGGGCCCACCCAGTTATTTTAGTGTATCTCATTTTGAGGTCCTTAACTTAATTACATCAGCAAAGACACTTTTTCCAAATAAGGTCACATTTACAGGTTCCAGGTAGACATATTTTGGGGGGATCCACCATTCAACCCACTGTAGTAGGTAAGGAACTTAAGTGAATTAACTTAGCTTAAGTGAATCAGATTCACTTAGAACAGTATGGCTTGAAGAGAAGGTGTTTAAGAATCCATTTTCAGGTACTCTATGTTAGACTCTATGTTGAAAGTAGCAGAAACCCATCTAAAACCGGCCTGAACAATAAAGCAGATAAATGAGTTCATGAAAAGTCAAGATACAGGGCTAACTTTGAGTGAGGCTTGAACTAGTAGCTTAGTCATGTTTCATTCCAAGCCCCCACTTTGCCCTTCATAGAGTTGCTTTCTGATAAAGCTGACTTCACTTGTGGTCCTACAATGGCAGCATGTAACTCCTGGTGCTGTGGCTATTCTTGTTCAAATCTTTAGAGAAGGAGAGCCCACTTTTCAATGGTGCAAACTGAAGCACTGGAATTAAACCTTTATGGCTCTTGTTGGTCTGACTGACCTAAGGCAATGGGATACTCTAATTGGTTAACATAATTGACATTGACCTTAGTTAGAGTTGAGATCAAGTCAGTCCAACTCAAACCACATGGCTGAGACTTCAGATGCTGATAAAAAAAAAAAGTAAAAAAAAAGAAAATGATAAGGATGCCAGAGAAACAATGAGCATCACAGAACCACTACACATATCATCAAATAATGAAAATGAGAAATTAATAACTATAAGTAATATTTTCTGAGTATTCATCATGCACCATGCACTACATATAAACTATATCATATATTCACAATAGCTAGAAGAGCTACTATAATTATCCCCATTTTACAGATCAGGAAACAGAGGCTTGATATGTTAAGTAGCTTACTCAAAGTCATACAGTAGTAAGTATATTATTCTGAAGGCAGTGAGGACTATCATGAGCAAATTTATTTTAGAAATATCATTCTGTCAATAGCATGGAGAAAGGATTAGAAGAATAAGAGTGGCTGCAGGGAAGTCAGTAATGATAAGGGGCAATGAGGACTTGAACCAGGGCATGGGCAGCAGGGAAAGGGAGTGGTAACTGGTGTGAGAAATATCAAGGATGTAGAATCAGTGGACTTGGTAACTGTGTGTGGAGGGACAATATAGGAATCAGTGACAAGCCCCAGGTCTCCAATTTGAATGACTCAACTCATTCAGGGCCATTAGCTGAAATTGTCATAATAGCTTACATTTATAGAAGTGCTTACTTTGTACCAAATGCTTCACAGGGACTTGCTCATTTAATCTTCACAGTGTCCTGATAATGCTACATGACAAACCACAAAATCTCAGTAGCACTCATCAATAAGCCTTTATCTAGCCAATGTATATCTATGAGTGGAGAATGGAGTGAGCTAAGGCACAACTGAGGAAATGTGACTTTGTCCCATGTATTTCTCATTTTCTACTTGGGGCCAGCAGATGAAAGAGATCTTCCTTACCAGATAGCAACACTTATTGCAAAGATGTATTTAATCTAAGTGCGATATTGACTTATGGATAGCAAAATAAACCAATGGAATTTTTTTCCAAAAAAGATTTGGTGAAGGAATGAAGAAATGGAAACTTTGTCATTGTTACTGGTAGTAAAAACCAATACAACTGTTTTTAAAAGCAACTTGGCAATATCTAGTAAAGTTAAAGATACCTATAGCCTCTAACCTATGACCTATAACCAATTCCACTCTTGAGTGGAAAAAGCCAAATGGTAGTATATGGAGACCTGGCACATGGAGTGGTATCATGCATCAGTGGGGAAAGGATGGACTCTTTAGTAAACAGCACTAATACACTGCACATAGTAAGTTGAAATTAGATCTGCATCATACACTAGAACAAAAATAGATTTCAAGTGGGTAAAATATCTAAAATTATCTTTATCTTCATGAGAATGTCTTATGACCTTGGAGTGGAGAACGATTTATTACAAAGTCACAAATCATTAAAGGAATGATAGATATATTTAAATATTAAAATAAAAAATCTCTGACAACATAGGCAAACCTCTTGGCTAACATTGCCTTTCATTGACAATCACTCAATATNTTTTGAGAGAAAGAGAGATAGAGCATGGTGGGGGAGGGGCAGAGAGAGAGACACACACACACACAGAATTCAAAGCAGTTTCCAGGCTCTGAGCTGTCGGCACAGAGCTGGACACCGGGCTAGAACACATGAACCATGAGTTATGACCTAAGCTGAAGTCGGATGGTCAACTGACTGAGCCACCCAGGACCCCCCAAAGGGGATTTTTTTTAATGTTTTTTTATTTAGAAAGAGAATAAAAGTGAGCAAGTGTGCAGGGGGAGGGGCAGAGAGAGAGATACAGGGAGAGGGAGAATTCCAAGCAGGCTTTGTGCTGTCAGTACAGGGTCCACATGGGACTCGATCCCATGAATTGTGAGATCATGACCTGAGCTGAAATCCAGGGTCAGACACTTAACTGACTGAGTCACCCAGGCACCCCCAAAAAGAGGATAAATTGCCAATATGTGTATGAAAATT
Source organism: Crocuta crocuta (assembly GCF_008692635.1). Lineage (NCBI taxonomy): Eukaryota > Metazoa > Chordata > Mammalia > Carnivora > Hyaenidae > Crocuta > Crocuta crocuta. The sequence continues at coordinate 11,746,520 of NW_027527955.1, forward strand.
CCTCAATTTCACTAGGAATCAGGGAAAAACAAATTAAAATCACAATGAGATGTTGTTTCACCCCCATCAGTCTGGTAAAGAATAAAAAGTCTGCCATCATCAAGAGTCAGCAAGGATAAAAAATCTCAATGTTATGAATAAAAAATAAGGTTGGAAAATTTTTCTAAATTAAAGAGGATTAAAGAAGACTCAAGATACATGACAATAAAATGTAATATTCAATCCCTGATTTGATTCTGGACTGGGGGAAAATTTTTAAAGAGCATGATTACGTCAATGGGAAATTTGAATCTGGACTATATAATAGAATTATAGCAATGATTTCTTGAGTGTAATAATTGCATTATGTTATGTAGGAGAATGTCCACATTCTAAGAGATATATATTTTTTCAGTATATGTATACATGTTAAAATATGGAAAACAAAAGGCCAAGAAATTTGAAGTGAGAGAAAGCAAAAACAAATGTAGCAAAATGTTAACAACTGTTGAATTGAGATTAAGTATATACATGTGTTCATTGTACCATCTTGGCAACTTTTCTGTAAATTTGCAAGTTTTCCCATAAAGAGGAGGCAAGGACATGAAAAAATGGAAACTTTGTCATTGTTATTGGCCATATAAATTGATACAACTACTTTTGGAGAACAATTTGACAATATCTAGTAAAGTTAATGATATCTCATTCTATGATCCACCAAGTCTACTCTTGAGATATTTTCTCAAATTGCACAAATGTGTATAAGAAAGTTAACTGTGGTATTCTTTTTACAAAAAAAAATAGAGAGTAATTAAATGTTCACCAAAAACAGACTAGATAAAGAAAGCATCTATTCCTACAATTCAGTAGTTAGAGTGAATGAACTCGTCCTATGTGCATCAGTATTTTTAAATCTCAAAAATAATATTGAGTGAAGGAAGCAATTTACAGAAGGATCAGTGCTGTACTATATCATTTCCATACTGTTAAAATAGTTCAAAACAATACTGAATCTTGTTTATGGATCCATACATATGTAGTCAGTGTTTAAAAATATAGGGAATGGATGACAAACATCAAAATTCAAGATAGTAGGTAGAGAGAGAGAAGAAATGTAATTTTGGATGCCCTCCCTTCCCAAATAGGAATCTTCAACTGTATCTGTAATTTGATTCTTTTTTTTTTTTAAGTTTATTGATTTATTTTGAGAAAGAGCATGCACATGAGTTGAGGAGGGGTGGAGAGAGAGGGAGAGAGAAGGAAAGGGAGAGAGAATCCCATGCTGATTTCACACTGTCAGCACAGAGTCTGATGCAGGCCTTGAACTCATAAGTGAGTTCGTGACCTCAGCCGAAGTCAGACGCTTAACCGACTGAGCCACCCAGACACCCCTGTAATTTACTTTTTAAAACAGTAATTTGGGGATGATATAGCAAAATGTTAACACATCACAAAACTGGGTGGTGGAGAAGAGATGTTTGTTATACTACTCTTTCTTCTTTACTGTAAGCATAAAATATGCACAATATACTTTTGAAATCTTTGGCAAGACAGGACTGGAAAATATGTATTTTCTTTTGCTTCTAGAGGAGGGATGGTAGAAACTTGCTCTAAACTCGGGACATGGAACTCTCAGGAGAGGCTGATTTCAGAAGGTATTTCTTTCAAGGCAACAAGATTGCTGTGGTGATTTTGTGCCCATGGACAACACTAAATTGACACTGTGAGCATTGAGTCGAAACTAAAATGCTACATCTCCGAAGTTTAAAAATGTGCGCATCTGTATCTGCAAAAAACTAAGGACAGTGGGTACGAGCTATAGCCCTATAGAACCAACACAGCTAAAGGTAGACAACTAGCCTGGAAGTTAATTGTGAATAAAACAGACCTGCCTAGGGTGCCTGGGTGGCTCAGTCAGCTGAGCATCCAGTTTCGGCTTAGGCCATGATCTCACAGTTCAGGAGTTCAAGCCTCACATCAGGCTCTGAGCTGTCAGCACAGACCCTGGAACTGGCTTGGGAACTCCCTTTCTCTCTGCCCCTCCCCTGCTTGTGCTCAGTCTCTCTCTCAATAAACAAACAAACAAACAAACATTAAAAACAAAAACAGACCTGCTTATAGCTGGGTTTCCTTCAGGAAGAACCCCTAGCTATTATTGAGAATAAGAGGGAGCATCAAATGGGGGCCAAAAGTCTGTACTGGCAGCATGGAGCTTACTTGGGATTCTCATTCTCTCCCTCTCTCTCTGCCCCTCCCCAACTGGTGCTGTCTCTGTCTCTCTCAAAATAAGTAAATAAACTTTTAAAAAAAGATGGGGGCCAGAAGGACTACCCCAACTCCTTGTTACAAACAGGGACCTCCAGTCAAGCAAGAGCCTGAGGAAGCCTGTGGGTGATGTACCAGATTTCCCTTTAACAGACAGTGATATCCAGTGTGTTCTATCTTGGAATGTATCTTAGAGCCAAGAATTGTGCTTACATAGAGTCTGTTCCTGCCTTTAAATCCAAACCACTTTTACAGCTTAAGGTGTTCCACTCTCCGACTTGAGAACCAAAAGGATATTTAAGAATTCATTCATTTGGTTAACATTCCGAATGGAGAGTGTCTCTTTTGTGCCCAGCAGCAGGCTGGACTGGGCAGCTGAGGATGATACAGGGCAAGTCTGGGCCCTCAGGGGGCTCTTAGGCTAGTGTGGGGGGTAGAGCAATGGGTAAGATGCAGTAAAGGAAGTGTTCTGGTGCTAGAGGTTACAGAGCTCCTGGGAGCCAGAAGAGCACATGGAACACTGGTGGCGGCCAGTGTGATTCTGCGGAGGAAGCAGTATCAGAGCTGAGGACCAGAAGTGGTCAAGAGGGCATGTGCAAAGCCTGGCATGTGAGAGAGCATGGTGAGCTCAAGATTTTGCCCTTGAACGAAGAAAGATGGAGAAGAGAGATTCCCAACACTTCCAAGGCAAACAGTCCTGTATTTTAACAACCCCAAGCTGAAACTGTTTGGGCTGGAAATTTCTAAATTTGGAGACTTACATCTTGGACTAGTGAATGCTTTGATTTGTAGCCAGCCACGGAGGGCCCAGCAACAAACACCTATTGGAAGGAGCTGTTTTTCCTTCAGTAGTTCACTCGCTTCAGTGTAACCTCAAGTTACACCTTCGCTCCTGGAATGTGCAGCCAGCCCAGGAAACTGCTCCTGTGCACGCAGCTTAGTTCACTAAGAGCGCACTTGGGAGTAGAGGAGACAGGTAAGAACACTCCAGAACATGCAGGAGACCTGCCAACCACCTCAGACTTCCTATGCATTCTGGAGTCAGAATGCTGAAATAGGAACCCTGTCTCTGGATTGTGTGCCCTGAGGCAAATTATGTAACCTCTCTGAGCCTTAGTTTTATTTGTCAAGTAGGAATATTAGTAATTCCCATCTCATGAGGTGGTTGTATGAACTAAATGAGATCAAGCATGTAAGGCAGGTAGCACTGTACCTAATAAACGTTAATGGTCATTATATTTATATTTCTGATATATTTTTAAAAATCCATGCCCTTGCAATGCTTTTTCATTTTATCTTCTGCATATAGCCACCAAATAGATTTCATAAAGCTTTACTTCCTGAGTTCGTATTATGAAATGAATAGGCATATTAAGTATTCCCTCTCAAACCATGTCTGCCTCCCCCCACTAGAAATTCTGACACCAGTCTCCCATCCCCTGCCCCCACCACTGGTTGAGAAACTCCATGGGGTCACTGCAGGCTTTTAAATAGGGCGGACACAGGACCAGATGAGACTGTTTGCAATATCATTTAATTATCTTGGGACCAAACTTATAGAACATGTGTCCAAAATATTTTATGGGTCCTTATGTTTTTATTTGTCAAACCTTAATATTTTTATTTCTGGGGAGATTACATTCAGGCTTACCATGTCTATTGTACTACTCTGGCCCCAAAGATGTTATATTTTACATGCTGTTGAAATAAACCCTTGTCATTTTTTTGGGCTAACACTCTGTGGATGAGTCAGATATTTGCTTCTAAGCAGCGTGGCCTCTGCAAACAGCCTTACCTCTAAGGGTTAGGCCGCTCTTCTCTCTAAGGGACCCTGGCTTATCCGCCACCTAATGGCGAGTTTTGTGAGTAAAAAATAGCTCTTGAGAAACACTCCAAATGCATCCTTGGAGATGAGATCCTTGGCTGGTGTGAGTCATCCCAGAGGAGACTGTGATAGATATTTACTTGTCTTTGTAAAAGATGACTAAGTGTTTCTGCCTTATTGGAGGTTGTCTTTGGAGAACAATTCCATTTCGTTTTCTTCAAATATAAATTTCAGGGTTTTCTAAACATATTCATGATTTGTCTTTTCATAACCCACCCTGGCAGAGAAAGTGCTGGCTGGCATTAGAGGAGAGGATGTATTGGTATTATTTGTCAAGCCGTTAGAATGTGCCAAGTTCTGCTGTAAGGACTAGGAATATATCACTTAATCCTTTTTTCAATCCTAAAGTAGGTACTGTAATAAAAATAAGACCATTAATTTATTATTTACTGTCATTGTTGTGGTTGTTATTTTATAAATGAGGGAATTAAGGTTCAGGAGGGCCTAGTATCACTTAGCTAGTAAGTGGGGGCACTAATGTTCTAACCCAGGCCTTTCTGACATTATTAGCTGTGTTCTTGCCATGCTACTCCTGAATAATGCCTTCACTTCTCTACTGGAGAAGTGGATTCCAACATCAGCTCATCCTGCAAATATCTGGCAAGGCCCAGACTGTGGACTCTTTGGAGTACTGGCTGAGCCTTGATCCAGATGCGGACTCTTCCTTCATGGAGCTTACAGTGTATTGGAAGAAAAAGGAAAACTAAATAAGAAATTGTAATATAGCTTGATAAATACTGTAGTGAGCACAGGGTGTAGAGGGGCAATATATAAGTGGTTTATGGCATAATCTTGAGGCAGTCAGAGTAGACTTCTGGAGGAGGTGCCCAAGGTAATTCCTATAAAATGGGTGGGAATTAGGCAGGTGCTAAAGAAGGAAGGGATTAGAGAAAGATGTTTCAGTCAGAATAAGCAGTCCATGAGAAACCAGAGGAGTGGGAAACAGTCATGAATGGAGAGTTTCAGGGAGGACCAAAAAAGTTGGCTCATCTGAGTGCTGATTTTTGTCTTCTGTGTCCAGCATGGTGCTGGCTACCTTATTATGAAAAGAATACTGCTTTGCAAAGGACCTCTGAGAGAGGTAAGAAAAAAGATTTTCCTTTCCCTCACTCCCTGCAGTGGCCTGAAGTGGATGTGTACAAATGCTGTCCTGGGCTCACTGGGAAGCTCTGAGAAGCCTGATAATGATGCTCTAATGCTCCAGGCTCGACCATGGTGGACCTGGTGGACAGGCCAATGTCGTGTGGTCCAGACATGACAGTGCCCTATGTTATATATACCGTGGTGCAATCCCAAAGCCAAAATCGAGGAAGACAAATCTTGTTTTCCTATTAAACATAACTGCAGAGAAGAAGGAAACCACTATAATGGAATGACCAAAGAGAAGGGTCCCTGTTGTGTGCTGCCAGCACCTTACACAGATGGTATGAAGGAATCACAGGCTCTTCTCTAAAGGGTGAGACCTTGGGAAGGCCACTCTTCCTTTTGTTTCTCCATGGAACTGCCCTCCGTATGGTCTTGTTAGTTGGATATTTACTGGGCAAAGCCACTTTACCAAATTACTAGTAAACCATGAAGAAGGTAATTTATAGGCATGTAATGTATTTAGTCAATGGAGTTTTGCTTCACACAATGATTGGGCTGTTGTCTGGTCACTTTTGTCTCTTTTGTTTACTACCTGCCTACTTGCATGGGCCCACCGTGACCACTTTGGAATTTTTGTTATACATTCCAGACTTAACTCTTTGGTTCAGGTTGAAATAGTTGTTCCATAGCATCCTGAATCCCAGCCTGGTGTTTCTTTAGCATTTTCTGTGTCTTTTGATACAATCTCCCCTCCCAGGCCCTTTCTCTCCTCAGAGAGAAATTCGCCCTCAGAGATCACATTCCTTTATTAAAATCTTTGTAGCAGCAATGAGAATCTTCCATCTCAGTGACAAACAACTACAGAGGCCATATTGTAGGTCCAATACAGGGAAAAAGCTGTGGCACCTGGCTATAGAATGTGGGAGGACCCGGCACCAATTTTCCTATTCCTGACTCATATTTAGCATCCTGCTGAGCCATTCTCACAATGTGGTCATTAACAACATGGTCTCTGGTTCTGCCTCTGTCTAGTTACTTAATCATCTTGTTGATTAGCCTTCTTTGTGCCTCATTTTCTTCATCTATAAACTGGTATCCTTAATGGTACTTGGTTCTTGGGGGTGTCCTGAAAACTAGTGATCTGTAACTGTACAGCCCTGGGGCAGTACCTGGCCCACAGCAAGCCTTGCTGAGGGCTTGCTTTCCTCCAGCCAGCTACGGTTCTCTTGTCTGACTACTTCCTGTGGCCCCTCCACCATGATCAAATCATCATTTATTTCCTTCATGTCTTACTTAGATAATGTTTGTGTACAGAAATGATTGCCAAGGGGTTCACGGTGTTCATTTGGGAAGTGGCATTCCTTCACAGTGACTTGCTAAGACTCCAAAAAGTCTGTAGGACAGTAGAAAAGACTCTGTGTGTGTGCCGGCTCCCAACTTACTCCTCCTCCCTGACAAAATTACCCTCTAGCCTTCTCTGGGGCTGCCTTCCAAAGGCCCTGCTAAAGACTGTTCTGATTATTGTGTCCTTTTCCTCTTTAGTGTTAGTTCTGAGCCATCCTGAGTAATCTTGAGAAGTAGGTGTAACTAATTTATATTAGATTGCTTTCTATTAAAATGTGTAATTTATGCTCATGGAGACCAATATTCTATTATGTGCTATTTTACACTTTTTGGTCTTGCAGTCTGCTGCATTCATTTGTGGGTTTCTGAATTGAATGGGGGTAGATGTCTCTGTTGGTGCTTTCAATATATTCCATAAAACTGAACAAAAGCCTGACATGGCACTGTACAGCCATCATTTCCATCTCTTCAAGACTGACTGTGCAGTAATAAAATGCTATTGTTTCTTAGTAATTTATTTGTGAAAAAAGAGCCCCAAATTATATCCTGCTGGAAAAAGATCATATTTGCCTTTAAAAACAAAATTCTATTTCTTTCAGATATAATATAGTTTGCTTTGTCATTTTCCTTATGGATATTGTGTTTTCATCTTTGTTTTTCTGAATTCTAATATTCTGGTTCTCTCTATCGTGGAGAAGATGAGAACTTAAGGCAAAACCTCGCAATTCTTGAGCTCAGCTTTACTGTTATCTTTGCAAAAGTGTAAGAGATAAAATGGCTCTTTTCTGATGCTAGGTCCTCAGCCCTGGCGAAGGGACCACAATAGATGGAACTGGAATCCATGTTCTAGTAACTTTGCAGCTAAGAAATGGTAAGAGTAAGTAATGGCATCTTTGTTCAATGCCACATCCGTTTGGCAACACGGAGAAACACTCTGAGCTGTTAAGAAAAGTCCATTAACCCCTGGATATGTCATCTGAGTAGCCTGCTCAGTGCACTTTCTAGAACTGAGTCCTCTCGTCATTGAGCAATTTCAGGTTCATAATATTATCTTTTCCATCACTGGATGGGAAACCGTGGAATTTCATATAAGGCCTCCTCGGCAAAAGGGCTCATGTGCCTCCTGCTTGTGAGATGTGAAGTTCTTAGATGTGATACCAGAAAGCACAATTCATAAAGGAAAGAAATCAATACATTGGATTTCATCAAAAAGAAAAACTTTTACTCTACAAAGACTCTATTAAAATGATGAAAACAGAAGCTCCAGACTGGAAGGAAATATTTGGAAACCACATATCTGACAAAAGATTTACATGTAGAATAAATAATCTCAAAACTCAAAAATTTTTAAAAAATCCAATTAGAAAATGAGCAAAAGACATGAACAGACATTTCACCAGAGAAAGTATACAGATGGCAAACAAGAACATGAAAATCTGTTCACCATAATTAACCACAGGGTAATGCGAATTGAATATCACTCCACACCTGTTAGAACAGCTAAAAAGAGAAAATAGTGATAATATCAAATGTCGGCAAGGATGCCGAGTATTTGGATTACTTGTACCTTGCTGGTAGGAATGCAAATGGTACAGTCACTCTGGAAAATAGTTTGACAGTTTCTAGTAAAGTTAAACATATACTCACCTTATAGCCCAGCAGTCCCAAACCTGGGCATTGATCCCAGAGAAATGAAAAATTATGTCCATACAAAAATGTGTACACAAATATTCACAGAAACTTTATTTGTGATAGTCCCAAACTGGAAATGATCCATATATCCTTCAGTGGGCAAATGGTTAAACAAACAGTGGCTGATCCATGCCAGGGAATATTACTCAGCAAGAAAAAGGAATGAACTACTGATACCTGCAACAACTTGAATGAATCTCAAAGAAGTTATGCTGAAGGAAAAAAAGCCAATCTCAAGAGGTTATGTACAGTATGGTCCCATTTATATATATATACTCTTGAAATGACAAAATTCTAAAATGTGAACACATTACTGGTTGCCAGGTATGAGGCTATGAGAGGAGAGGCAGGAAATGGGTGTGGCCATAAAAGGGTAGCATGAAGGATCTTTGTGGTGATGGGATTATGGTGTAAATTTATTTATTTTGAGATTGAGAGCACCTATGTGCACGAGCACTTGGGCGGGGAGAGGCAGAGAGAGAAAGAGGGAGAGACTAAGCGGACTCAGCACTGTTGGCACAGAGCCTGACATAAGGCTGGAACTCACCAACTAGGAGATCACGCCTGAGCCAAAATCAAGAGTTGGAAGCTTAACCGACTGAGTCACCCAGGTGCCCCTGGATATATCTTAATTGTGATTGGTGATTACACAAATCTATACATGTGAGAAAATCGCATAGAAATTTATATATATGTATGTATATATATATGTATGTATGTATATATGCACACACATACACAAATATATATAAAACTAGTGAGAACTGAATATTGTTTATGGATTGTACCAGTGTCAATTTCCTGGCTTTGGTATTGTACTATCATTACATAAGATGTTACTATAGGGGGAAGTAGATGAAGAGAACACAGGATTCTCCACTATTTTTGCAACTTCTGGTGAATCTATAGTTATTTTCAAATAAGTATAAAAGGAAAAATACTGCCTCAGAGTAACCACTTACACAATATAAAAGTATCTCTTAAAAATGTGATAATTTACTACCTCCTTTCAATTCCAGCCTCTGAAGAAGCCAAAGTCTACTGTGTAAAGCTGTTATCTTTCGGGGCGCCTGGGTGGCTCAGTCAGGTAAACATCCGACTTGGGCTCAGGTCATGATCTCACAACTTGTGGGTTTGAGCCCTGTCTCGGGCTCTATGTTGACAGCCAGCTCAGAGCCTGGAGTCTGTCTTCAGATTCTGTGTCTCCCTCTCTCTCTGACCCTCCCTTGCTCACGCTGTCGTTCTCTCTCAGAAATAAATAAAACATTAAAAAAAAAACCTGTTATCTTTCATATCAACACAAACAAAAACATACCGGTTTCTGTTTCTTTGGATTTGAGGGGGTATAGGTGGTTTTTTCTTTTTGTTTATTTGTTTACAAGTAATGCATTATTCTGAAACTTGTTTCTAACCCTTAATAACATACCTCGGACATCACTCTGATATTAGGTCAATTTATGCGGGTCTAGGTCTAGCTGATTATGTTTAATGGCTACAGTGTTTCAGGCACAATGGCAATGCCATTGTTTATTCAATTGTTCTTTTGTTGATGGAATTTCAAGTCATTTTGAGTGTTTTTGTCACTACCAATAGTAATGCCTCTGCTTTTATTTCTGGTAGGCCATATCCCCCACCAGTGATTTTCAAACTTTATTTTAGTAGTGAAATCTTTTTTTCAAATTAAATCCTATCATAGAACCTAAAAACTAAAACACAGAGACCTGCTCAGGTTGAATGGAAGTAAGGGGCATGGAGCCTCTCTGCCTCTTTAGCAGACCCTGAAGCACTTTTGAACCATTAGGGTTTAGGAAACAAAATCATAGTCTTACACCTTATGATTTGTGGGCTGTGACCAGCTTTTCTCTGACCTAAATTCTGATCCTGTCACATCCCCCACTTCTTTCTGGGGTCCTGTTTTCTTGGATAGACCCTCTGAAGCCCAGATACTTCAGGTCCAGCCTTCTGACTCCATGGGTCCTGCCTCTACCAAACCTGCTCAGACACCTTCATATCATTTTCAGCCTAAGCTAGTCTTTCATTTGCCACAACTCTTCGTGCCCCCTTCTAAGGAAGCCAGCCTCAGAGCCAAAATAGTTCTGTAGCCTGCCTTTCTTTTCCTGACTTCCTGCCCTCTCTCCCCAGCTGCACCCCATCCTGCTGTGAAGGGGCCAGCATGACTTGCAGTGGAGCCCTTCTTTTCAAGGTTAACACCCTGGCCTGTTCTCTTCATCCCAGGCTCCTGGCTTTTCCTCCCTGCTTCTTCAATTGCCCTGATCTCTGTGAAGACTTTCAATATCTCCTCAGTCTTCTCCTCTGCCTTAAATCTCACAGGGGCACACACAACCTGGAGAAAAGCCAACATAACTTCACCATTTGCTCTGTGCAAGTGCCACCCAAATCATGTTTGCAGCCTGGAGTTCATTCCAGTAACTCTTCAGTAACTTGCTGGCCATTTTCACCTTTCACTTGCTAGTTGTGTCACCAGACCTCAAATTTAACCAGATTAAGAGACAATACATGGCCTGCAAAGAAGCTCCAATTTTCCACCTTCACCCTATGATGCCATTGCTTCTCCTGTCATCTCTTTAGGTTCATATCTCCTTGCCTTACAAGTTACATATAATTTGTCTTTTAATTCTCTTTCCCTTCATGGATGTCCTAGCTCAGGTTCTTATGATTTCATGTCAGCCCTTGGCAATAGTCCTTACATTACTCCCTCACCAGCTCTCCTCTTTTGCTCCTTGATAACACCCCCTCCACACACCACCACCAATATCACTTTCCCAAAACACCACTTTCAGTATGCCACTTGTCTGCTTGAACACTTTCAATGGCTTCATTACCTAAAGAAATAAGCCCAAACTCTCCAGCTTAGAACTCAACTTCCCCAAAATCTATAAGGAACTCACCAAACTCCACACCTGAAAAACAAACAACCCAGTGAAGAAATGGGCAGAAGATATGAACAGACACTTCTCCAAAGAGGACATCCAGATGGCCAACAGACACATGAAACGATGCTCAGCATCCCTCCTCATCAGGGAAATACAAATCAAAACCACACTGAGATACCACCTCACGCCAGTCAGAGTGGCTAAAATGAGCAAATCAGAGAACTCTAGATGCTGGCGAGGATGTGGAGAAACGGGCACCCTCCTACACTGTTGGTGGGAATGTAAACTGGTACAGCCCCTCTGGAAAACAGTGTGGAGGTTCCTCAGGAAACTAACAATAGAACTCCCCTATGACCCAGCAATAGCACTGCTAGGAATTTACCCAAGGGATACAGAAATGCTGATGCATAGGGGCACATGTACCCCAATGTTCATAGCAGCACTCTCAACAATAGCTAAAACATGGAAAGAGCCTAAGTGTCCATCAACGGACAAATGGATCAAGAAGATGTGGTTTATCTATACCATGGAATACTACATGGCAATGAGAAACAATGAAATCTGGCCATGTGTAGCAACATGGATGGACCTTGAGGGTGTTATGCTGAGCGAAATAAGTCAGGCAGAGAAGGACAAATATCATATGTTTGCACGTATAGGAGGATTAGGAGGAACTTAACTGAGGACCATGGGGGAGAAGAAGAGGGGAAATGGTGGGGGAAAGGGAGAGGGGCAAACCATGAGAGACTCTTGAATGCTGAGAAACAAACTGAGGACTGATGGATGTGGGGGGAAGCGGGGAGATGGGCATGGAGGAGGGCACTTGTGGGGATGAGCACTGGGTGTTATATGGAAACCAATTTGACATTAAACTATTTGTAAAAAAAAAAAAAAAAACTCAACTTCCTTTTCATTGACCCCAATTCATCTTTACAAACTTGATTCCCACTATTCTAAAAGAAATGAAGCAAACACGCTGGTACACTCTCCATGCCCTAAACATACTTAGCAAATTCTCACTTATGTGCCTTCACATGGCTGATGCTTCCACCCAGAATGCGTCTCCACTTTGACATTGGTTTTCTCAGGTCCTGTAGATCCTTGAATACTCCTCATTTAATTCTTATTTCCCAGATACCATCCCTGAACCTGTACATGCATCGATTTGTCTCTCACTTGTCATACTACAAACACTGATTAGGTTTACCTTCTCTATTTCAGCATGTTATGTCTGTGCCCACACTCTATTATAGATTCCGAGGACAGGAACCACACCTACAGCTATGTATTCCAACTTACCTAGCACAACCCTCTGCATGTAACCGGAGCTCAGGACATAGCTCTGGCTCACTATGTGCCTGAATGATAGACATTATCTCAGGGCAAGCTGCTTCATCCTGTTTCATCTTTCCTTAACCTTGAGGCCAAAGTATACAGACTATAATGAAACCACCGAAAATTGGATATGAAGTGATTAACGCTCATGCTGCTTCCCAGAAATTATTTAAACACTGTTTCTCAAAAAGTGCCATGGTTCTGCCAAATGGGGTCTACATCCATCCAGCCTGAGAAATGGCAGCCAGTGTTCACACAGCGTTGGCAAGGGGAAGCAGAGCCTTTTATAGAAATCAGTTCAATGAACATGTAGGACTTAAAAACTACACTTTCAGCAATTTTGTAAACAAAGTCAGTATTACCAGCTCTGAAGGGGGAAGTAGGCACTTCAAACATTATGGTGGGGGCCTCTATATGGCCTCTGACACACCAAGGCATTCCCCCAGTCCTGAGGATAAACAGAAGTTAGACACCAGAATCCAGTAGGGGTCACCAAACAGCAGTGTCTGAATATTGTTCTCGTTATTACAGAGAGTGTCGGCCATCTTTGGCAAATTCCTTTGTCATCTTCATAAATTACCCAGTCTGGGTGAAATATCTGAACAGGGTGGACTCAGGTGACTATTCCAGAATGGACAGAACCCACTAAGGAGCCTCTCCCACAGCCTTTCTTCATCCATTTGCTGCACTCTTGCCCTTGAATCTGTTACAGACACCCACCTGTAAACGTGGGTGTGAGGAAGAAAGGGTGGAAAGGGATTTTAGACAATGTTTACTGATACCTATTAAATACCAGGCTTTTTGTTAGGCAGTTCATTCACATTACCTGTAATCCCTATCGGAGTCCTGAAAGGTGGCAACTGTTAACTTCATTATGTAAATAAGGACACTGAGACTTCCAGAGGTGAAGCCAAGGAGGCTGATATTCCAGCTGGGAAACTTCACCCACCTTTGAAGCTCACACTGTGTGGCCACCTGTGCCTGGGGTCCTGAAAATCTGCAGGAAGCCTTCCTTCTCCCTGTCATTGGGGCCTATAGAAATGGAACTGGCCCTGAAACTAGCAGAGTCATTTCTTAACACAAACAACAACTATTTCATGTAAGATAGCCTTTTGGTGAAGAGGTTTGGAAACTCTGGCAGGAAATGATGCATGTATTGCACAGCCCTCCAGAAGGCAGCATGAGAATGCTGCTCATTGTGTGGCTACCGGGCTGTCATCACTGTGTCCCTCAGAGTGGTTACTCAGCGACAGCAAAGGGAACCTTGACTCACTAGAAGGGATTCATAAGAATAGTTTCCCTTGCAACCTACCTCCCCACCCCTGCCAACATTATCTAATTTAATCCCTGTTTTCCAAAGAAGGGAGCAGAGAGCCCCAGAGGGTAAGGAGGGTGTCAAGGCCACACAGCTCCTAATGAGCAGGGCCACTCCGACTCCAGGGTTCTGCCTCTAGAACTCATGGTTTCCCTGCTATGGGGAAGATGTAACACTTTCCAGAAGAGCCTCTTCCTCCTCTCAGAGCTGGAGTTGTGCCCCCAGCAGCCTCAGGCTGGCCAGTGATTCAGAGACACTAAGGCGGCTGTCCACTGACCTCTAGACTCTCCATCCTACCTACATTCTGAGACTTGGAAGTGTTTTGTTTTGTTTTGTTTTGTTTTTAATAGAGAACAAGTCCTTTCATTCTGTACCTAGATATGCTGCAAAATGCAAAAAGTGGTACAAAATGTAGCAACACTGATTTAAATTTGCCCTGACATGCAGATAGGTTACATAGTCAAAAGGGAAGAACATGAGCTTTGGAGTCAGAACAGAACTCAAACTTGGCTCTACCAGATGTGAGCTGTGTGGCCTCAGGCTTGTTGGTTCACTTCTCTGAGCCTGAGATGCCTCATCCATAAAGTGGGCAGGAAGATCACTTGGGAAGTGCACGGAAGTGCCTAGTGCATAGCCTGGTGGACAGTATGTGCTAAGTCAGTGATAATCATTCTCTTCATGACCATCATAACTTCTCGATAGTTTAAAGTTCCCAAAAGGTGTAACCGTACAGAAGAAATAACAAATGTTATTTTCCAACTTCAGCTCCACCAGCTGGTAGGTCTATAATCTTGGGTACATTACTTACCCCCTTACCCTTAGGTTCCTCACTTTAATTCAGACTGTTGTGAGGATCAAATGAAACAATGCATGGGAAAATGCCTTGTAATGTGGGAAAGCCTGTGCCAATATGCAGCTGTGGAGGATATTCGAAAGTGCAGGGCGAGTCCAGAGGTCATAACAATTTACAGTTTTCATGCTATTGATCAGAGTACTAATCACAGGTTATAGAATGTGAGTAGCAGAATCTTGTTGGAACTGTAAAGAAATTTCACCTTAAATTCTCTATTAGTGTGTATATGTGTAAAGAGATACATACATTTTATAGGTAAGTGCAATAATATGTTATATGATAATATCAATCTAATTATACACCATATCAATCCAGCGATAGCCTTGACCTTTTGTTTTAAAGCACTTTCTAGTGCTATCCTCAGGCCAATCTGGGAATAAAACCTCTTTGCTGATTCACAAAAATAAAACACGATACTGCAGGCTGGGTCACCAGACACGCAGATGGAGCCCCGAGGTCAGAGCTAACCTCAAAGCAGCGTGCCCCTGAACAGGAGATCTCAAATGGCCAGGATTGGTATGAAACATTAACAGACATGAGCTTCCTCTGAGGTAACTGGAAAACAAATATGAAAAAGCCATTTGCAACTTCCCCAGGCAAATAAGGTCAGGAAAAGGCTCCGCTTGGAAAGCACCTTGGAAGTTGCTGGCAGCTGCTGGTGACTACCGCTTCTGCTCTGCCGTCCGGGCAGCCCAGCTGCGTCTGCAGAAAGCTCGCCTATGTCCCCTTCCGGAATGCCTTCGCTCTTCCACCCTCTTCCATCAGCCGAAACTGTTCTTACTATTCATCTGCTTACCACACGTTCTTGATCTGTGTTTTACTAGAGAATTCTTTTTTCACTAGAGAATTTGCCAATATGGCCTGGCACACAGAGCAGTTTTGCTCTAGAGAAGTAAATATAGCCTTTTAAGGATGTAAACAAATGTAAGAGGGAAAAACGCAGATTGTTTTATGCAGCTTTTGGCCCAGTGGTATAGTTAACAGCTATCAGGCCCTTGAAATATGAAAATTAATTAAATTCAATGTGATAAATGACAATAATCACTTCAAATAGGATAATGTGATAAATAACCCATTTCATACGGAAAAGAATAATTTTGGTGCTACAGATGCCTTGTTTTGAGGATGGCTGAAATGCAAAAAATTATGAGCTTATGGTGTGAATGGTATTTATGATAATAAAGTGGTGCCCTGTAGGCCCCACCAGCGAGATTTCTGCTTCTCGATAGTCAGTTTGTTCTCACATTCCAGCCAGCTGGGGCGTTCTGATCCCCAGAGGTAAATAACTCCTCTGCGTATTCAATTCCTATTGCTGCAGTAACAAATTACCACAAACCTAGTGGTTTAAACAAACACAGATTTTTGCTCTCTTTTGGTTCTATAGATCAGAAGTCCTGATATAGCTCTCACTGGGCTGAAATGAAAGCAAGGCTGTCTCCTTTTGGAGACCCTAGAGGGGAATCATTTCTTTGCCTTTTCCAGCTTCTCAAAGCCATCTACGTTTCTGGTTCACGGCTCGCTCCTTTTTCAAAGCCAGCAACGTAACAGCTTCATATTTCTCTCACTCTGACCCCTGCTTCCAGTTTAGTATACATGCATGTAGTGCACACACATTTGTCAAAACCCATAGAAAGTACAATAGTAAAAGTGAGCCTTAAGGTGAACTGTGGACTTTGGGTGATTATGATGTGCTCATGTAGGCTGGTCAATGGTAACAACTGTGCCACTCTGGTGCAGGATGTTGATAGTGGGGGAGTCATACTAATCTGAGGGAAAGGACTAAATGGGAAGTTCCTGTACTTTCTGCTCAATTTTGCTGTGAACCTAAAGATGCTTTAAAAAATGGAAAAAAAATTAAGTCTTTTAAGGAAAGAATCATGTGAGCAATGTTCTTGTAAGGGTTTACTGCACTAGACTCTAAGCTCCTTGGGAGATGAAACCTAGCATTTCAACTTTATATCCTGAGCTCTACAAATTCCTGCCCATGGTGGCAGCTAAATCTGTGAGTGATTTACACTCACAGTGATTTACACTGGGGGGGTGACCAGGTTGTGGTGAAGTTGCATGTGGCCCACGGCCACCCTCAGGGACAGCGATGCCTTTTGCAGTGTGACGGCTCTTCCTGCAGCCCAGAACGGAAGTGGGGAACCAGAAACCGGCACTAATCATTTAGCCCAGTGCCAAGTACCTCTGATTTTCCCACCTCAGGCTCGAAATAACCCTACAAACTAAATATGAACATGTCTACCTTTAAAATGAAAACAGCAGGGCTCCTAAAGTTTAAGTCACTTGCTGAGCTACAGGTTGAAGGGCCTGGATTCAAATACAGGTTTGTGTGGGTCCAAACTCATGCCAGGCTTCTTCCTCAAGAAACAAGTGTAGAGAAAAGCAATTCTTTGAGTGTTTTGAGCTCTGGATGTAGGGGAATGATGCAGCAAAATGGACTCGCAAACCAGGAGAGGTTCCAAGGGAGGATTCGCTGTTGAAGGCAGCTTTGTGCAGTCACATAAAAGACTGGTTGCCACTGGAGGAACTCCCAATGCTTTTAAGATGACAGCAGTACCTGTGGACTCTCCCCTTTAGTGCGAACCGAGCTAAGGCCTCCAGACCAGACCAAGCAGTGCTAGAGCAGAGAGGGGCCAGCAGAAGGTGCTGTGCAGATGTGGTGACCCAGGTCTTTCCTGGGCACTGCCCAGGGCTAAGCCGGGGAAGGAGAAAAGTCTTTTTGAACTAAGTTGGTTTCCTTCCCTTGAGACAAAGTAATCCAGAGAATATTTTTTAGAAAGCATTGGAGAGTGAAGTTTGCCTCTTGCAGATAGTAATTGTGGTTTTCTTTCTCTGACATAAAATGTCCTTTTGCTACAGTAGGTGTCAGGAGGCAGTGCAGAAAAGTGAGTATAGCAGAGAGAGTCAGCATGTGCAATCCCAGATCTGCCTCTTATTAGACGTGTGGGTTTTGTTTCCTCTGAGATTCCTTTTTGTTTTTTGTGTTTTTTTTTAATCTTTATTGGGGCGCCTGGGTGGCTCAGTCAGTTAAGCGTCTGACTTCGGCTCAGGTCATGATCTCACAGTTTGTGAGTTTGAGTCCCACGTTAGGTTCTGTGCTGACAGCTCAGAGCCTAGAGCCTTCTTCAGATTGTGTCTCCTATCTCTGCCCTTCCCTTGCACACGCTCTGTGTCTCTCCCTCAAAATAAATAAACATTAAAAAAATTTTAATTACAAAAGTAAAAATGTTTATTTACTTTGAGGGAGAGAGAGAGAGAGAGAGAGAGAGAGTGTGTGTGTGTGTGTGTGTGTGTGAATGAGCAAAAAGGGGGCAGAGAGAGAGAGAGAGAGAGAATCCCAAGCAAGCCTTGCAGTGTCAGCGCAGAACCTGATGTGGGCCTCGAACCCACAAACTGTGAGATCATGACCCAAGCCAAAATGAAACCAAGAGTCACATGCTTAACTGACTGAGCCACTCAGGCTTCTCCTCCTTTTTGTCTTCTGTATGTTGGAAATCAAAGGCTTTAGCTGAGGGGTCTGTTCTGAAGACTAAAAATGATGTACAGAAAAGATAGATACATGATCTCATGAACTTTGCAATCATTTTGGTCTTACAATGCATTTATACTCTTACAGGTTATTGAAGACTCAAAAAGCTTTTGTTTATGCACATTCTATCAATATTTACCACATTAAAAACTGAAATTTACTTTTCAGTTAAATTTCTTATTAAAATATGTATTTCAGTGGAAAAATAACAATAGCGAACCCATCACATGCTAACTTTAAAAGAACATGTTTTTATGAAAAATAACTATATTTTCAAAATAAAAAACCTAGAAGAGTGACAGTGTTCTCCACTTTTGTAAATCTCCTTAATATCTTGCATTCACATATATGTTCTCATTTAGACTGTTGTGATATCACACATTATGTAGACTCTAGAAAACTCTTCTTTTTATACATATTTTTTAAACATTTATTTACTTTTGAGAAACAGAGAGACAGAGCACGAGCAGGGAAGGGAAAGAGAAAGAGACACACAGAATTCAAAGCAGCCTCCAGGATCTGAGCTGTCGGCACAGAGGCTGATGTGGGGCTCAAACCCATGAATGGTGAGATCATGACCTGAGCTGAAGTCAGACGCTTAACCGACTGAGCCACCCAGGTGACCCTCTAGAAAACTCTTCTGTACAGTCATTGAAGAGAGTGAAAAATGCAAATAACATCTTAGTGTTCTGTGAAAATAGTTTTGATCTAGGCACTCAATAAGGAATAGTGGTTACATTGTTCCTTGAGTGAGTTCATTCCAACTTCTGGGTACCAGCTCCTGAGCTCATGGACCTCCCAGTATATGCCAAGGTGAAGTCTATCCAGAACATACAAAATCAAGAAGTCACTCAGAGAGCATCTGGTTAACTAGACACTTTATTTCAAATTTACATAAAATCTGCCTTTCAGTGACTTCCAAAATGCTTCGTTTCCTTCCTGCTTTTGATGATGAGATGCATTTACTGTGTTTCCATTTCCTCCCCAGCAGGCATCCAAGCCTGATGAATCCTTGTTAACGAACTTCAGCTTCCTGCAGAGACCTGTGAGACTTCCATGGGCCTTAATTGCCTTGTGTCTGCCCAGGTGGGCACAGGGCTTCCCTAGGCGCCTTTTGCTGGGGAGGGGGAGGTACACCTGCCAGAGGGGTCAACGCTTCAGCAGCCAGGTGGAAGTTTCCTCTGTCCGCCCTACCCAAATCCTCCCTCCTGACCCACTGCTCTCTCCCTGTCCAGTGCCACCTCTCTATTTAGCCCCTTTCTCTTCCCTCTTCTCCCTTCCATGCATTGCAATACAACACCTTCATGTGCCACACCCATGCTGGGCTCTCTTGCATGTAATTCAGGTACAATCTACAAAGTAAATGGCATTTGCACTCACTTTCCCAGGTGAGAAATGTAAGACACAAAAGAGTTAAGTGGCTTACCCAGGTTCCCATAGCTAGTTACTGCTCAGACCAGAGAGTGACCCTGTGGTTGCCTGGCTTTCCATCTCATCATTGATGAATTTTTAAAGTAGCTTCTTCATTTAAAGCTGCCCGTGTTCACTATCTATCTCATATGCCACCTTTGCCATGTCTCACCACACACAGCCCTACAGTGTGCCCTCTGGATGCATCTTCAAATAAACTACAAATTCACCGGGCACCAGTGATGCACCAGGAGCTGCTCTAGTCTGCAGGGAGAGGGCAGTAAGCAAGCCTTAGCTCATGGCACGTTTGCTCTTTTCCTTTCTGCATCGACTGTTGGGCCTGTTGAGGTTCCTTTGCTTCATCCGTCTTCTGCCGTTAGCCCAGAAACACTTTTATCTCGGGCACAAAAGTTTGCTTTGTGCTTTGTCTTTAGCAAACCCCTCCCAACCTTTCTTCTTGCAAGGTCACTTTCATGTAATTTCCCGTTTTGTTCCCAGCTTTTAAGATTTAGCTGGCCCTGAGCCACTCTGCTCTTCCTCACCCATACCCTCTCTAACATTTCAGGGTAGATGTCCTTTCTGGAACCTCTTATGTACTCATGGCAGCCTGCCCCCCTCCCCCACTGTTTGTTGAAAGCTGAAAGCTGACATGGCTATCAGAGCTGCAGGATAATAGCACCTTGGGGTCCATTGAGACGCCAGTGCCCATGAGGCCAACGACAGGACAGACGCCCCTGAGGGCCAGGCCTGAGTAAGGAAGAGCCAAGTCAGGGAAGCAAAAACTAAGGTTAAGTGCTCATTCATTCATAGTCATTCATTCAAAATCTGTATTGAGTCGCTTCTTTGTTTCAGGGGCTGATCGAGGTGTGGGCCGCAACAGTGAATGAAACTAATGAACCTGCCCCAGTGGAATTTGCAATATATTGGGAAAGACAAGCCACAGACAAATAAGTATATACAGTAATGTCAGATGGTGATAAATATTATAAAGATAAATAAAGCAAGATCAAGGATAGACGTGATGGAAGAGAGGAGTGCGAGCCATTTTAGATAGTATGATCAGAGAAGAACTTTCTGAGAGGGGCAGCATTTAAGTAAAGTAATAAATGAAGTAAGAGAGTGGGCCAAGTGAATACCTGAGGGAGAGATTTCTAGACAGAAGAAATGACTGTTTCAAAGGCCCTGAGGTGGGAACATGCTTGTTGGTTTTGAGTAGAAGTAGGAAGCCAGTATTGCTGGAGGGAGTAAGAGAGAAGGGGATAAGGGGTGAGGTGGGTAGAGCCAGATCTTAAATCATGAGGGAGCTTATAGGCCATGATAAGCTGTTGGGATTTGAACCCAGGATTTCTGATTCCAGCTATAATGTTCTTTATGTTACACCACACTGCCTCTTGAAGGAGTTTCCTTAAGAAATAAGTCCAGTTTTAAAGGTCAACAGAAGTGATGGCTTGGACTCTCTTGACATTTACTTTCCTTCAGTTCACTCGTAAGCCAACTAACAATCAGAGGGAAGGTCATGTACAAGATCAAAACTACAAAGGACAAAGCTTCCTAACATCTCCCTTAGTTCTCCCAGAGGTGTACCGCTGGTTCTGAGTTCCTATAGCCCATGAGGAGGGAGGAATCTGCCATGAGGAGGAGGCCAGAACCATTGTGGGGAGGAGGGTCATGTTGTCTCAGATGTATTGTATGCTTCTATGAACCAGACTGTGTCACCCCCAAAATTTATTTTGAGGCCCTAACCCCCAATGTGACTATATTTGGAGATGGGGCCTTTAGGAAGGTAGTTAAGATGATAATTCAGTGTTGGAGATGGGGCCTTTAGGAAGGTAGTTAAGATGATAATTCAGTGTTGGAGATGGGGCCTTTAGGAAGGTAGTTAAGATGATAATTCAGTGTTGGAGATGGGGCCTTTAGGAAGGTAGTTAAGATGATAATTCAGTGACTAGGATCAGATTATCCTAATCTGATAGGACTGGTGCCTTGTAAGAAGTAGAGGCACCAAAGACAATTCTCTGTCTCCGTTTCTGTCTCTGTCTCTCTCTTTGTGCACACAGAGAAAAGGCCAGGTGAGGACACAGGGAGATGGTTGCTCTTTCTACAAGTCTGTAAGGCCACATTAGTAAACAACCCTGATGGCACCTTGATCTTGGACTTGTAGCCTCCAAAACTGTAAGAAAATAAATATCTATGTTTTAAGCTGCACAGTCTATGGTATTTTGTTATGGCAGTCTGAGCAGACTAGTATACACTCTCATGAGTTCCTTCTGTTTTCTGTTCTTTATTGCATCTCTGGGCCTTTAGCAGGCCTGACCAGGGCCTATGTCACCATCAAATTGGAGAAAAACATTGCCTCTGACTTCTGGGAAGCACAGTTTCGCTTGCAGAAGGGCTGGGAGGGGATAATTCAGAATCCAAGATGCCTTAACTTGTTTATGACTCTGTTTCTTCATCTGTAAAATGGAGAGGATTGTACAAGTGCTCTGGGGAAAGTTTTAAGTATAAAGATCAATTTAATAAATAGTTGCTGACATTCGTTATGCATAAGCTGTTGTACTAACAAGGATATAAGGGCATGTGTGTGTGACCCCTTATGAGAAATTTTTCTCCATAATAATGTACGTATATAAAACAGTTGTGAAAGCATTTGGGGAGTGTCACATTTTTATTATTTTTTAAATTTTTTCATGTTTGTTTATTTTTGAGACAGAGAGACAGAGAGTGAACAGGGGAGGGGCAGAGAAAAAGAGAGACACAGAATCTAAAGCAGGCTCCAGGCTCCGAGCTGTCAGCACAGAGCCCAATGTGGGGCTCGAACCCATGTGAGATCATGACCTGAGCTGAAGTCGGAGGTTTAAACCAAATGAGCCACCCAGTTGCCCTGGGAGTGTCACATTTTTAAATAAGGAGGGCTTTTTCTTATCATGTTAATAGTCTTGTGACCTCCTTAATATAAATGCACTGATTTTTGTAATCATTATAGTCTTCTAAGTATTGTCTCTTAAGGTATTAAAATATTTACAAGACTCTAATGTATTTGTGAATTTAATTAAACATTTAGAAGTAGTGGATTAGGTTTGCAATGTTTAAATATTTAGAAAAAATTACTTTAATTTATATATTTTGGTTTATTAGTTATATACCTACTCTAAGAATATCTGGAGGGTTGTTGATTATTTAATTTTCAAAGAAATGCTAATTATTTAATAAATGCGTACTTGGGGGAATGGATTTCTGTATGCTAAGAAAACAAATCTTCTTGGGCATTTTCTTGAAGGGCTGTGTTAAAGGTTCTAATTGCTTAATTACCCCTTGGTTGCCAGACTGTGTTTCTTTGAATGTGCCTCCATGCTATAACTGTACCACACAAGTACTTGACTTCACACAGGTTATAAGAACAAACGTGCAAGGTAAATGCACAGTATTATTAAAATGAAGCAGTGTTCTCTGCTGTATCATTCAAATAGGCCCAAATTCTTCCCCCCTGGGAAGTCCAAATGGACTAAATGTAAACTTTCTATAAATTAACTTGTCCAAGTTGGCTTTACGGAGGGAGGATGGTGGTATTTAGGTGAGAGCATCTCCGGGAGGTCTACTCTGTACCCACTCTTTTGCTCATTGTATTTACATATGTTGTCTTATGTAATTTTCACACAGCACTATGAGGTAGATCTTAACAGTTTCAGGTTTACCGATTAGAAAATTGAAATTTTGAGAGATTGCGTCTTTTGTCTGGGAATTCCAGAGCCAGAGTTCAAACACAAGACCCCCAGACTGTGAGCCCACAGCTGTCCTGTTACACTAAACTGCTTCCCAGGACCTTAGCCTTGAGTCTTGTATGTCACCAGTAGTCCAATCCTCACCATTCTGTGATTTTTCTCTTTCTTGCAGCCTTGTGACAAAATGAAAACAAACCAATACAAAAGAAAACCCCTAACTTTTAGTTTAAGCTTGTGAATTTCAACTGTCCGTAAACAACAGGTGGTCAGAACTGAGCTCAACCAGGTTTGGGACAATCTTAATTTCTACTACACATCTTTGATAGTCTAACCTCTAACTTTTGAGATTATGGCTTTGTTCCCATATTTCTGGATGTAACAAAATATATTTATGTAAGAAGCTCTATAGATGTCTGGATTTTAGAGGTTAAGGAGACCCAGAGTTGCTTTGAGTCATGATGAATTTGGCTTCCATGACTTTACTTCTTAAGCAGAGGATTAAGGTCCGTTGTTCTAACAGTTCCTGGGGTGTCACCTGGAGCAGTTCTGGGATGCTTGTTTCTCCCTCATCTCAAGGGCTAAGGTTGACTTCTGGGCTCCTCTCTGTCCAGCACTACATTATGCTCAGCATAAACACTGCATTCTTTTAATTTTTAAAAATGTTTATTTATTTTTGAGAGAGAGAGAGAGGGCATGGGTGTGAGTCAGGGAGGGCCAGAGAGAGTGGAACACACAGAATCCCAAGCAGGCTCCAGGCTCTGAGCTGTTAGCACAGAGCCTGATGTGGAGCTTGAACTTACAGACCGTGAAATCATAACCTGAGCTGAAGTTGGACCCTCAAACTACTGAGCCACCCAGGTGCCTCACTGCATTCTTGTAGGTAGGAATATGAGTATGCCATTTTCAGAAGACTCAAAATAGCAAAATCCAAACATGAAGAACAAATTAGGGACCAACTCATAATTAATTAATAAATACTAAATAATTAATAAAAATTCCATTTAGACAAAATACCTAGTAGCACATGATAGTTTGCATTTCTGTAGAGTTTTATAGATTCCAAAAGGATTGACATGTTTTTACATTTTATTTTGTCCTCATGACTACTTTGCAAAATGGGGCAAGTATGTCATTCCCATGTTACAGATGAGAAAAACCAGGACAAAGGCAGCTATGTCCTTTGTCCAGGGTCACTTAGCTGGAGTGTTAAGAGCTGAGACTAGGTCTCAGCTCATTTGACTCAGTGTTACAACACTCTTTCCCTTTTAAACATGGTTCTTTTTCAGATTTATATTTTCCGTTGCAATAGAACTCATATACTCAGGAGCTATTTTGACATGTATTCAAATTTGAAATGGAGAACTACTTGTAAAAAATGATTTGACTTTTTCCAAAAAGGGTAGTGGGAAGTCTGAAATATTCTGAAAAGAGTATCTGAAAATATACACCATCAGGAGCGCTAATGAAGCTTTTAAAAAACACAGATAATCATGCCTAACTACAAATATATTCAATAAGAATTTCCAGGTCTGGGTTTGTTTGTTTGCTTGTTTGTTTGTTTGTTTGTTTTAAAAGGTAAAAAGTTGATTCAGCCCAAATTAAAGAGCACAAGCTCAAATGTGGCCAAAACGAGGCAATCTGAGGACTGGTGAAGAGAGTCATCAATTTTCAAAGTGAATGGTTCCTGTGCTCAAAGACTTACGCCATTTCCTTGCAGGCAAACCTAATAAAATTAATGTGTACTTATCTCCTCCAGCAGAGAAGAAGACAGCATGAATCATGTACAGTTGAAGATAATCAAAAGTAAACTCCATTTGGCTGCAGGACATTGTTCTACATTTATATTGAAGATCTAGTCTGCATGTTCCTTCTAGAGTAATGTTCCTCAGACACGAATGACTCCAGTCATTATGTAGTCTTCTTCAGAAGTCTCCCATGACTTCCCAGTGCCTCTTGAATCATGAGCTTGAATCATGATCACAATCCTCCATGATCCCACCCATCCTGCTTCCCCAGCTTTTGTGCACTACCAACCCCTTCCAGGAAACTGTATGCCCACCAGTCCACATCAGAGTGTCACAATTTTCAGAAAGCACTAGATTTGGTTGGGTCTTTATCCACATCCCTCAACTGCAATGTCCTTCTCATTTTCCTTCCTCGTTGTCCGTCTGCTAAACTCTGCTCTTTCTTTAAGGGTTAAGGTAAATGTCCCATTTTGCATAAAACCGTCATTTGAACTAGAATTCCTTCTTCTTTGTATTCTGTTGGTGGCTCATCTGTCTGTTTCTTGTTTGTAACAACCATCAGTTTGACTTAAGTTTTGGTGTTATATGGCATATAAAAAAAATCCAGTAGTGAATTTAATTTAATGTGGTCTCGGGGCTGGAATGCATCCAAGAACCTGGCAGACATAAACATAAAACCTCTCTGGGGCAGAGCCAACATAAGCTTCAAAATATTTCCACTGATAAAGTTCCAAAGAACAGGGGCCCAGAGTCAAAAATCACAAAACATACCAAATCACCTTGGATGAGAGGCAGCAAAGATGATATACATCATAGTAATATTTCAGAATACAAAAGATAGAAGATCTCAAGACCAGCCAGAAAGGAGGTCAATTCACTTATGAAGCAGTATCACACTACAGTTTGGTGTATAGTACATAAGAAAATAGGTATAAGTGGCAAATGTAGTAGCTAAGAGCATGAGCTCTGAAGCCACATTGATTGGTAGTTCTATCATTTGTAAGTACATTTCGGCAAGTACTTTTTCTCTAGGACTTACTTTTTTCATCTATAAAATCCAATTAATGACATTTTCAGTTTCTTGTATTTCATGAAAAATGTACACATATTTCCTAGAAAAGTATCTAGCATTAATAAATTGTTGCTATTTTTTAAAGTTTATTTATTTATTTTAATAGAGAGCACAAGTGGGAGAGGGGCAGAGAGAGAGGGAGGGAGAGAATCTCAAGCAGCCTGCGTGCTGTCAGTGCAGAGCCTGATTCGGGGCTCAAACTCACGAACTGTGAGATCATAACCTGAGCCGAAACCAAGAGTTAGACACTTAAACAACTGAGCCATGCAGGTACCCCTGGTAGCTGTTATTAAAGGAATTGGACAGATGACTTCTCTTTAGCAACAACAAAAAGCAGAAGATAGTCAACCTAGCTATCAATCTAGAACTCCTGATTTACCCATATATTTATCTACTTCTTTGTTCACTATTCCTTCTTGCATTTCAGAGTGTCCATCTGTTGTCATTTTTTCTTTTGCCAAAGATAAAATCTTTAGGTTTCCTTTTGTGAGTGTTTATTGCTTATTAACTCCTTAAGTGTAAATAATATATGAAAATCACAGTGCAGTATGAACACCACAGTGGAACTCACCAGGTTTCAACAGGCTAAAAGTCTAACTATCTCAAATGCTTCCAAGGAGGTAGATACATGGATGTTCTCATACACTGATGTCAGGTGGCTGAATGGGTAAAGCCAATTTGGAAGAGAGTTGGGTATTACATAGAATGGTTGATCATGAATACATTCCTAAGAATATTATCTAGACAAGCTTTGACATGTGTGCACTGAATGACACATATGAGAGTATTTGTAGGAGTGTTGTTCTTGATAGCTAAAATCTGACGTTAATCTAACTTTCCATTAACAGAAGTATGGATAATTCAATGTTACATTCATACCAGCAGCAGTGTCATGATTGAAGTTCAAAAAGATAAAGCTGAATGGAAAAAAATAGTTACTAGATTATTCCATTGGTACAAAGTACAAAAACATGCAAAACTAAATACAGTTGACCCTTGAACAATGTTGAGTATTGAGGGTGCTGACTTCTCACACAGCTGAAAATCCATGTATAACTTTTGACTCCCTCAAAACTTTACTGACAGCCCACTGTTGGCCAGAGGTCTTACTGATAAAATGAAACAGTTGATTAATACATATTTTGTACATTACATGTATCACATCCTATATTCTCACAATAAAGTAAGCCAGAGAAAAGAAAATCTTATTAAGAAAATTGTAAGGAAGAGAATATACACTTATGGTATGCATATAAGTGGACCCATGGGATTCAAACCTGTGTTGTTCAAAAGTCGACTGTAACATCTTGCTTGGAGATACATTTATAAATGTAATATGTAAAAGAGTTATTACACAAAATTCAGAATAATGGTTACCTTCAAGATCAAGGGTACATAAATATGTGTGGAGGTACTAATAAGATTCTATTTCTTAGGCTAGGTAGGGAGTAAGAACAGAGGCAACAATCTTCTTTAATTCAAACGTTTTTATTTGTGTGAAAGATCTTGTGAATAAAGAAAGTGTCATGCTTAGTTTTAAGAAAATTGATTCACATCAGACTCTAAGCACCAATCACACAAAGCTAATAGGAAATTCAGTCTTGGCCATTATAAGGGTTCTCCAATTTGAGAGTTATACAAGAGTTTGCTTTTCCCTAACTTGAGTGTTATGCAAAGGTCCTGATGTTCTACATGAGCGAACCAGGCCCCTCTGGTCCACTGACCCAGACTGTAGCTTCCTTTTATGTCACATGGGCACTGCTACATCCTACTCTACACTTGGAATGCAGGAATCTTTGGGGACAAGAGCAGGGGAGCAGGAGGCCAGGGCTTAGAATTTAGCCTCCTCAGGGGCATCTGGGTGACTCATTCGGTTAAGCATCTGACTCTTGATTTTGGCTCAGGTCATGATCTCATCGTTTGTGGGTTTGAGCCCCGTGTCCCACTATCTGCTTGAGATCCTCTTTCTCTCTCTCCCTCTGTCCCTCTGCCCCTCCTCTGCTCGTGTTCTCACTCTCTCTCAAAAATAAATAAACTTAAAAACACCTTAGCTTCCTCAGAACATCATACAGCTAACCCTGCTGAGACATTTCCAGCTCCCATGTAAACTAGCCTCCATTCTAAGCTGTGTACCTTTGAACTCTCTGTGAATGCTTATGTCAATGCCATACTCTTTATTTACTAGAGCTTTAAATACGCAGTAATGTTTTTTTTTAACAAGGTCTCTTTCGTTATAATTCTTGTGGCTTTTATTAGTACTAAGTAGCTGCCTCTATCTACATGGGGACAGAATGTTTCAGAGGAAGGATCTTTTATCCCCATATCCCCTGCATTACCCCCTCCCCACCTTACCCCCATTCTCCCTGGACAGGGTCTCTATTTGCAAGCTCTTTTCCAGGAAGGAAGAAAAATGAATTCTCCCTTGTCAATCTCCACTCCCAACCTGGTTTTGGCCAGTTTGATATTATCTCTGCTTCAGAATAAATTGCAAGTCATCCTAATTAAATCCAAAACAGAAAATTGGTCATTTAAAGTAGTTATGAAATATAATGGCATTTGTTCTTAGGTCTTCACTGAAACAGCATGGTGTCAGTATCATAATTCCACTAAAGTTGACACAACGAAAATCCTTTCTCCCAGTTGAACAATTTACGCACTTGCTTGAGGGGATATCTAATCTCTCAAACAAAAAGGAACTGTATTTAAAACCTCAGGACATTCTTTGCTTTCACTTTGGTAAATAAAAAGTTTCATTTTGTTTTCTTCCTAGAGGACAACATTCTTTACCAGATGAGATGCTTCACCCTGACTAGAGAAAGGAAAACTCTTGGAAAAAGAAAATGTAAGTCATTAAGCATACGCTCGCTCACTCTCTCTCTCATACACACACAGAAACATACACACACACGCACATGCACACACATGCACACCCACCATAGATTCAAAGACATGAAGAGCTCACAACCCCTCCATGAACATTCATCCCAAGGACCTTGGGTGCTCTGTTACCACAGCTTGATCTGAGCTAGCTTAACCTTGGAGAGTTGTTGAGATTTCTTTTTTTTTTTTTAATAGTTTATTGTCAAATTAGTTTCCACATAACACTCAGTGCTCATCCCCACAAGTGTCCTCCTCCATGCCCATCCCCCCTCCCCCCACATCCATCAGTTCTCCGTTTTTGTCAGCATTCAAGAGTCTCTCATGGTTTGCTTCTCTCCCTTTCCCCCACCATTGTTGTTGAGATTTCTAATCACCCTTTGAAAATCCCTATGACTTTACAACATAAACTCCTATTTTAGCGTTCATCCTTCTTCCACCAGCACATCATCCCCTCACCCTCCTCAGCTGCTGGGGCTGCTGCGTAGGTACTGGCCACGCTGGGCTTGGATGTCTGACTGGCTGGCAGTTCTTTTCCACTTCACTTGCAATGCAGAATATGTGGCTTCTGCAAATCCCATTTCGATCTTCTTCCAGCTGAAATTTCAGTGGGTTTAACCCTACTGCAGGTGTAGACTCTTATCATCCTCATTCCATCAAAGCAATGCCTTCTTTGGTCTAGTAAACTAGAGCTGGTGTGTAATCTGAGTAGGTCTGATCAAGAGTAAGCCCTATGACTTTTGTTAAGTGCTTTGAGCAGGAGATACCCTGTTTCTTCTCCTGGATATAATAAGTAAGGAAACGTAATAAGTAGCCTCAGGCTGCTTGCAATCAGCTTATCCCATGTGGTGATTCAGCCATGAGACCAAGCTGATAACTGTGGAAGAAGGCTCACAGAAGCCCCAGGTGAATAGGCCCGAAGTCCAGCTTCTTTTTGGATATTACAGTTATATGAGATAGTGATTGTTTAAGCCACTTAGAGTTGGGTTTTCTGTTACATATGACTAAAAAATATCCTGATATACCAAATCATCTCTCACCCCAGGAAGTGACTCCATTCATTCCAACAGGGGTCCCCCCTCTCCCATGGCAGGGTTGGGTGGGCCTCCCTCAGGGGCCCAAATCCAAGTCTAGCCATTTCCTGCTTTCCTTTATTTCCTTCTTTTAAAAAAAGTTTAAAATAAAGTTTATTTACTTATTTATTTTGAGAGAGCAAAAGAGAGTGCAAGTGAGGGAGGGGCACAGAGAAAGAGAGAGAGAGAGAATTCCAGAGAGAAAGAGAGAGAGAGAGAGAGAGAGAGAGAGAATTCCAAGTTGGCTCCTCACTGCCAGTGCAGAGCCAGACATGGGACTCAAACTTACCAAATGTGAGATCATGACCTGAGCCAAGATCAAGAGACAGACACTTACCTGACTGAACCATCCAGGCACCCCCCTGCTTTCCTTTCTTCTGTCAGTATTCAGTGCCCATTTCTGGTGGCCTTTCTTTTCTGTCTTATTTCTTTTTTAATGTATTTTTTCAATTTTTTAATGTTTATTTTTGAGAGAGAGAGAGATCTCAAGCAGGGGAGGGGCAAAGATAGAGGGAGAGAGAGAATCCCAAGGAGGCTCTATGCTGACAGCTCCATGCTGTCAGCACAGATAAATGTGGGGCTTGAACCCATGAATCCCGAAATCATGACCTGAGCCGAAGTCATCGCTCAATTGACTGAGCCACACAGGTGCCCCTCTGTCTTTTTTCTTAAAAAACAAACAAAAAAACAAACAAACAAAACCCACAGAATTAATTTGAATTTTTTAATTTAATTTTAACTTAATTTTTATTTCAGCAATACACATTTACAAGTTAGATGATTAATTCATAAAAGGAAAAGAGAAATCTCCACCCTTTTCCCCCCCCACTCCAAACTCCCCAGAGACCATCCTTGTCTATTCATTGTTTCTTCTGGGTTGTAGCTCCTATTGCTAAATAACATTGTTACACAGTTTTTATCATCCTTTACCTCTAGTTATTATGCATTTTCTGTGATGGAAGATGGGAACCTAGATTTCTTACACCCCTCCCCTGTATACATATCTTCTTTCATTTCCTAAAAAAAGTTATATCACAATATTTTGTTATTTACATTATACTGTGTAAACATGATTCACAGCTGAGCCATGTAGTGTAGTATGATTACATTTCCTTTCTTAAACAGCAGTTTCTTTTTCCTAGCTTTCAATGACTGCAGTGTCTTTTCCCTTGCTTACTTTTCTATGTACTTTCACGAGTTCATCCCAAATTCTTCTAGAAAAATATAAATCTCTCCAAATTGATTGTTCAAATCAATTAGTTTCTTGTTGTTCTGTTACCACCACCATCCTGTGTTGCTCACCTTTCTCCTGTACTGGATTCCTTGTTTCCTGGATGTCATGTTTTTCTTTATCTTAGCTTCATCACTTATTTTGGAGGGCAATCCACACGGTAGGTTTCTGGTAAAAAGTGCAAGGGTAATAAGAGTGTTGAGATCTTTCATACTGAAATTGTCTCTATCTATTTTTTGATTTATTTGTTGGTATTTTTCATGCTTGGACCTTCCTCCCCTGCCCACGTGTAGTGGTCATAGACTGTTCATAATTAAGAGTAAGGCATTACCAGGTTGACTAGACACTCTCTGAATAGATTAGTTGCAGTGTGGGCTTCCCTGTCAGGTAGGTAATAAGGCAGATGCTGGCTCTTGTGTTGGAGAATCCTCAACAGTCTGTATCTGTTAGTCTTTTTCTTGGGTTTCCCCGTAGGAGAATTCTCTAGTCTACTGTTTTGACAGGGTATTATTCTGTCAGCATTTTGACAGCAGAGTAAGGGAGGGGTTCTGGGACTCTCATTTATAATACAGACATTCACATCTTCCCCGACTTTAGAACACCACCTCCCTCTCACACTCCATTCTGCCTGGGGTCAACACCTCCAAAAAAAAAAAAAATCTCATGAGAGTGAGGAGGGGTAGGTGCCTGGTGGGGGAACAGAACTCTTAGATTTTTCAACCACTCTGCCTGAAGGTTTGTAGGAAGAGCAGTAGAGTAAGCACCCGGCCAACCATTCTGCATGGAGATTTTTTAAACTCTTACAAGCTGTGTGAACTTGAACAAGTTTGTTGATTTCTCCGAGCTTCCATTTCTTCATTCATAGAGTGGAAACACATGGCTTTAGTGTGAGGGTTAAATGGAGTTCCTGAATATCAAGTGCCTGGCACAAGTCTGCCCAACATGGAGAGAGCATTCAATTGTTGGTGGTACAAAGATCTGGGAGGTAGTAGTTGGTAGTCTCCCTAGCTTTGTTTCAGTGGACAGAAGGGACCCCTTCCCACTATCTAGTTATTTTCTATACTTCCTCAAAAGGAAAGCCACCCTACTCATATTCTGCCAAAATATTAATAGAACCTCAGGGGTACAACAACCTTTACAACTTACCCTTTACCACACCCTCTCTTTCAGTGCCCAAACAAACCCTTAGAGCCACCTCCTCCATTCTGGCTTCCATACCAACGGATTAATGTGCAGGACTTAGAACTGCAGTGGAGTCAGTCCAAACTGAAATCCCACAAGTAAAATTGACCCCCTTTTCTCTGCTATTTCACACGTAATACCTCCACCCACTTGGGTAATGCCCCAGTTCCTCCTCCTAGGCTTCCTATCCTTTCTAGCCCCTTGGCAAGAGGGAGGCAAAGGGAGCCTTCTTGCATTCAGTGTGCTAGAGCCTCTCCCCCAGTGCAAAATAAAATTTGTCTTTCTCCCTACTTCTTACCAGCTCTTTCTTGCCCTAGTCCTTCTCTTTTACTCTCACTGTTTTTTTTTGGGACCCTGACTCTGCCTTGTTAAAGGGCAGCCTCTTCACAGTCAGTCTTTTCACCAAATAATTAGGATGCTTTTCTTATCTGCTCTGGAACCTTCTTTAGCTCTGGAACCTGGCTATATCATAGGGGATTGAAGATGGAAGAGGAGCTGGAGAAGCTGAGGAAGTTGAGGTTGTCTTAAAGTTAATTTAGAATGGCTGGTGGAATGGAGGTCTGGTACAAAATCTGATGAAAAGAAGCACCCACGGTGCTCAGCATTTCTTCCTGGTCTAACATTTTAGGTTGCAAGACTATTAGAGATTTTGCCTGCTACATTCTCATTTAGACTCAACCACTAAAAACACACCTAATAAAATATTTGAAGTAGGACTTATTGACAGCAGTCATGGTCAATTAAATGTCAGGAATGATCTTTGTTGGAAATAATGTAAATACATGGTCATTTTGGACGAAGTGTGAATGAAAGTGGACACAAGGATACAAGAACAGACCTTACCTAATAATCCCTTAAACTTGTGTTTCCTTTTTCAACCACATGCAGACAGGAATGCTGCACTTTGTCTTCCACGGGTGATCTTTTCTGAGTGCAGACCTTAGTCTGTCCTTAAAATTTTCCCCAGCAAAATAATAGAGGAAAGGATTGAGGCAGCTATTGGCTGCTGCTAAGGTCAGTGTGATGACCACAGCTTTATGCAGATTTTCTCTGCATGTATCCACTTTCCACATGATCAGGTGGAGGGTTCTCAGTATGTGATAGGGCAGGAAACATAGAAGGAAGATGATCAAGGCAATGATGATGGTGATAAGTGCTTTCTTGTGAGAAACTCGCAGCCCAGATTCTGGGACCTCTACCTTTAACAGGGCTCGAATGATCAGCAGGTAACATATGCTGAGCATGCAGAATGGCAGCAGGAAGCCTATTACCAAGGCAATGTAGTTCATGGTCTTCAGTTTAACAATTTTACTGATATTCAGCTCTAAGCATAATGTGATATTCCCCTTCTGCTCAGAGCCATTTTTCAGAAGCACTATTGAAGAAGTCATGATAAGGAACCATATGATCCCACACAGAATCCAGGCACTCCTGATGCTAGTCACATGGAGGAGCCGGAAGGGATGAACAGTTGCCAGGAAACGCACAATGCTCAGCACGGTCAGGAAATAAATGCTGCTGTACATGTTGACATACATAGAATAAGACATAATCCTGCAGGTCAGGTCCCCAAATATCCAATTGGAGCCTCTGATGTAATAGTCAACTCTGAAGGGCAGTGTACTTATGTATAAGAAATCTGAAATGGCCAGGTTTAGCATGAAAACATTCACAGGTGTGGACTTCTTATAAGGCTGCAGGAAAACATATATGGAAAAACCATTTCCCAAGGTTCCCCAGACAAATATTATTAGGTACACAATGGGGTAAAAATCCCTCTTGAAGTTTTCAATTGAACAGTCCCCATTGCTGTTGTTACTGCTGAAGGTGCCATTGAGTTCCATTTATGATATGGAGATGCACAGAGGCAAGGGCATAAGTTTTCTCTCCACGCTGGATTAAAAACAAACAGATACAAAAAGTTACTTCCTGCTCATTACTTACATCTTTCCAGGTTTTAATGAAACAGAGAAATACTAGCTTTCCTTTGAAGCTTGAGTCAAAAATATCAGCAAAGTCTTTACCATATGCTCCATTATATTTCATGATAAATTTCTAGAGTACAAAACAAACATTAATTTATTGTTGAAACTGAAGCCTCAAACTTGGGAGATGTTTGGTCCAGTGCTTATGTTGATACTGCAGTCCAAATCTACCAGACAGCAGATGTCTCATCAAAATATATGGAAGACAAAAGGAAGTGGCGTAACATTTTCAAGTGCTGAAAAACAAGTCTACCAAGCCAGAGATCTATATCCAGTAAAAATATCTTTCAAATATGAAGAAGTCAATACATTATCAGATGATGGAAAACTTAAAGAGAATTGTTGCCATAAGAACTATCCTAAAAGAATGACTAAAATAAGTTCTCATATCAGAAAGGAATCAATAAAAGAAGGAACCTAGGAACATCAGAAAGTAAGAACATGATAAGCAAAAATATGGGTAAATACAATAGGATTTTTTTCTTCTATTTTGTAGTCCAAGTTATGTTTGATGATTGAAATGAACATTGATGTGTTGAGCTTTGATGTAGGGCAATTTTTAAAGATAATTATAATTATATTATAAATGGGGAAAGGTGAAAGGACACAAAGGAGGTAAGGTTTCCACACTTCACGTGAGTTGGTAAAATGATGTTGCCAATAGACTGTGGTAAGTGATGTGTGTGTAATGTAATACCTAGAACACCCATTAAAAAGCCATACAAAGAGATAAGCTCAAAAACGCTAGAGATAAATTAAACCAGAATTCTGAAAAGTGTTTAAGTAACCAACAGGAAGATAGGAAAAAGAAAATAGATAATACAAATAGAAAAAAATGGCTGACTTATCCCTAAAAAAATAAATAATTATAATAAATAGAAATAGTATAAATATACCAATTAAAATACAAATTGACAGAATGGTATATCTATATCTATCTATATAGTTATATATAAATTATATGCTATATATAAGAAATTCACTTCAAATAACACTATTGGTAAGTTGAAAGTAAGAGGGTGAAAACATATGTCATGCAAACATATATCAAAGGAAATCAGGGGTGGCTCTTAATACCAGATAAAGAAAACTTTAGAACAGAGAAAATTATGAGAGGGAGATTTTATAATGACAAAAGAGTTTATCTACAAAAAAGACACACCAATTCTAAATGTGTATGCAGCTAACAATAGTTGCAAATACTGAATAGTGAAGCAAATAGTGAAGCAAAAACTGATAGAATTGAAAGGAAAAATTGACAAGTTCATAGTTATAGTTGATAATTTCAAATATCACTTTCTCAGTAAGTGAGAGAACAACTAGACAAAAGTGCATAAGAATACGGAAGAACTCAAACACAATATCAACCAACAGGAACCAATAGACATTTATAAAAACCCCATTCAACCACAGCAGAACACACATTCTTTTCAAGTGCCCACAGAACATATACCCAAATAAACCACATCCTGGGCCATAAAACAAACCTCAACAGATTTAAAAAAATTGAAGCCATACACAGTGTGCTCTGTAACTACAATGGAATCAAACTAGAAGTCAACAGCAGAAAGATAATAGAAAAGTCTCCAAATTCTTGGGCACTAACCAACACACTTCTAAATATTCCCTGGGTCGAAGAAGAAGTCTCAAGGGAAACCAAATAATATATTGAACTGAATAAAAATGCACAGGTATCGTATCAAAATTTGTGGGGTATATCAAAAGCATTGCTAAGAGAGAACTGTATAACATTAAATGCACACATTACAAAATAGTTTTAAATCAATCACCTAAGCTCCCATCTCAAGAAGCTAAATTTTTTTGAATGAAATAAACCCAAATCAAGCAAAAGCGGGCAAGTAATAAAGGTAAAAGCAGAAATCAAGGAAATTGAGAACAAAACAAAACAAAAATCAAGGAGAATAAATGAAAAAAAAGAACTGGTTATTTGAAAAGAACAATACAATTGACAAACCTCTAGCAAGGCAGACAAAAGTAAAAAATAGAGCAGACACAAATTACCATTATCAAGAATGTGAAACAGGGGACATCATTATAGATACTGTGGACATCAAAAGATACTGTGGTATAATAAAGGAATACCATGAATACCTCTACACGTATAAATTTGATATCTTAAAGGAAATGGATTAATTCCTTTAAAAAAAAAACTACCCCAGCTCACCAAATACAAAATGATAATTTGAACTACTGAGAAAATTAAATTCTTATTTTAAAGCTGTAAAAGGAATCTCCAAGTCCGGGTGATATCACTGGAGTATTCTACCCAAATCTACCATATTTAAATAAGAATTAACACCACGTCCATGCAATCTCTTCCAGAAAATAGAAAAGGAGGATAGATATCCCAATTTATTTTATGAAGCTAGTATTACTTTGATATCAAAACCAGACACAGTACAAAACAAAAGACTGCAGGCCAATATTCCTTATGAATATAGACACAAAATCTCTTAACAAAATATTAGCAAGTAAAATTTAGCAATATACAAAAAGAATTATATACCATGACCAAGTAGTGTTTATTTCATGCATTCAAGCCTGGTTCAATGTTTAAAAAATAGTAAGTGTAATTCATGTAAAGAGGCTAATGAGAAAAATCATGTGATCATATCAATCAATGCAGAAAAAGCATGTGAACAAAATCCTATACCAATTCATGATCAAAACTCTTAGAGGAATAGAGGAGAACTTCCTCAACTTGATAATTATCAACAAAAAACCCCGCATAGCTAACATAATTAAGGGTGAAAGACTGAATACCTTCTCCTTAAAATTGGGACCAATGCAAGGACGTCCATTCTTACTTCTCTTATTATACATAATGCTGTAAATTCTAGCTAGTGAAATAAGGCAAGAAAAAGAAATAAACATCTTACTGATCAGAAAGGAAGAAAGAAAAGACTCCCCATTTGCGACGTGATTGTTTACACAGAAAATCCCAAGGAATCTACACCAAAAAGTCCTAGAAGTAACAAGTAAATTCAACAAAGTCATAGGATACAACACATAAAAATCAATTATATTTTTATATACTAGCAATGAACATATGAACACATTGGAATAAAAAATACAGTACCATTTGCAATCATTCAAAAATAAGATGAAATACTTGTGTATATCTAACAAGACATTCCAGAATTTATATGCTGAAAACTACAAAATGCTGATGAAAGATATCAAAGTTCTAAGTAAATGAAGACACCTACCATGTTCATAGATTGGAAGGCTCAACAGAATAAAGATGTCAGTCCTTCCCAAATTGATTTCTAGGATTAATGCAATTCCCAATAAAATTCCTGCAAGATTTTTTTGTTGTTGTTGAAATAAGATCATTCTAAAATTTATGTGGGAAGGGAAAGGAATCAGAAGTGCTCAAGACTGTGTGATATTGAAGGAATAGACACATAAATTAGTGGAACAAAACAGAGTACCTAAAAAAATTGTTAAACAAATATGCTTAACTAATTTTTGACAAAGGGCAAAAGAGATTCAACAGAAGCAGGATGGTCTTTTTGCAGGTGCTGGAGCAAGTGGACATTCACAGGCAAAAGAACAAACCATGACCTAAACCACATATCTTACATAAAAATTAACTGAAATGGATCATGGACTAAGTATAAAATGTAAAACTATAACTTTTTTAGGGAAAAAATACATAGGATAAAATCTTTGGGATTTAAGGGTAGGCAGAGAGTTCTTGGACGTAACATCAAAAACATTATCCATGAAAGGAAGAATTGATAAGTTGGACTTCATCAAGATAGAAAACTTCTGCACGGCAAAAAAATTCTGTTAAGAGGATGAAAAGATGAGCTACAGACTAGGAGAGAATATTTGCAAACCACAGATTCTACAAAGGACCAGCGTCTACAATGTATAAAGAACTCTCAAAACACAATAGTAAAAACCAAACCAAACCAAACAAACAATCTGATTAGAAAATAGGCAAAAGACATGAAGAGATATTTCAGAAGGTGTGTAGATAAACATATAGGTACATAAAAAGTTATCCAGTAGCATTAGCCATTAAGGACATGCAAACTATAACTACAATGGGATAGAACTACTCATCTATTAGAATGGCTAAAATAAAAAATAGTGATAACCCCAAAACATTCTAGTTACCAATCAGACTGGTAAATGCCGTAAATTGTGACAATTGTTTCCTAAACTTCTAATACCCATTGTATAGTCTGTCTATTGTCTTGAGTGTTGTTTGCCCCTCAGAGGAAAAGTCTGTAAGGAAAAGATAAGGAAAAGCCCCACAAGTCCATCTTCCAGTTGTCCCAGGGACTGAGTGTTCAGAAGGACTGGCATTCTTTGGACAAATTTTGTTCTTTGGATAAACTTTGTGTAAGGTCATCATTTCAAAAATTGGAATGACTTCTCTTTTGTATCTTTGTGACCCTGAAATCTGCTTTGTTGTTTATTCAGCTCTAACTTGAGACAAATTTCTGCCCAAATTTCAGAGGCAAAAGTGCGGACAAGCACCATCCTTACACCACCACAGTTCTCCTAGGGTCCACTCAACTTCAGACTGCACATCTCCCAGGGCCAAGAGGTTTCCTTCAGCTTGTCCTCCTTGTAAAGCACACGTGCAACTGCACAATATCACCAGGGACGATTCAGAATTGTAATGGCCACTTTGAGGAACTTTTGACATAAACAAGATTGTTTACTTGAAAGACACTCTAGAAACAAAAAGTGAGGCAACTTTCAAGAGGAAGTTATCTAAAAGAAAGATTCTTTTATTTAATGTTCGTGATACCCCTTTCTTTCCTTCCATTTGTTGGGGATTAATAAATGCTGGCTTTTATTTTTAAATCAGTCATTGACAAAATTGGCAAGGACTTAAGCCAATTTTCATGTATAAATTTCAAAGTATGCTTTTTGTTTTTTAGTTTTTGTTTTAGATTTTATTTTTAAGTAATCTCTACACCCAACATGGGGCTTGAACTCACAGTCCTGAAGTCAAGAGTTGCATGCTCCTTTGACTAAGCCAGCCAGGCACCTCAGAAATTTGTTTTTCTATATACAACCTTTCTTCTCAGAGGGAACATAATTGTCTTTTTTTAGTGTTAATGTCGTATTCATCTAAAGGAGATTCCTCTTCCTTTTTTTTTTTTTTCATTTTCTCTTTCTCATTTTCCTTCTCTTAAGAAATGAATGATTACCTGATCAAGAGTCCTTCACTCTTTATGTGCACATTCTAGGAATGTATAGTCCAGATAAACAGGTGAAATGTCTGAAATAAAAAAAGACAAAGTTATTAAGATGTATTTCATTTGTGGACCCTAAAAGTGTATTTACATAACAGCTTTTATTATTACATTTGTGAGAAAAGAAAGGGCATTACTTTCAAGTAAAAAGAAGGTAACATTTTTAGCATGATTCAGAGTCTTTATAAAATTAGTTTAATATATAAAAACTAGTGTCAGTACAATATTTTGATTTGTACAAGGCCGGGGTTAAATTTCTTTTGATTAAACTGGATTTCCTACATTGTTTATGAGTTAAGCAATATTCCACTACTTCCATAACTTTTTCGAAATTTAAAATTATACATATAAAACTGTATTTAACTAAAATGAGCAATAACAATGAATGCCTTTTTAAAGGTTTAATTTTATGACATAGTAACTTTGGGACAAAGCATAAGAATTTAATGTTTTAACTAAAATTATAGTTTCCTAAAATTATGATTATAATTTATCATTATAATTATAAATCCTAACTAACTTTAAGCCCTTAGACAAATAGTTAATTAATAAATAATCTTTGGATGCCTAAACAGTTTCTAAATAAGAAACAGATACAAAGCAGTGATCATTAAATATAATTTTTACTTTATTTTTTACAAGGGCAGTAGATGAACAAAATTTGTAAATGCTTTTGAATTATACTTTTTCATTATGTTATACTTTAAAATTATTTAAATTGTATGACATAAAAGCTAGTAGACAGAAAAATATCTGAATTATTCTTTATATTCTCTCTGACTTTCCTTATGCTTGATGACAAGGAAGGTTGATTATTTTGGTTAAAGATGATAATTAATATAAATAGTTAATACAGAGAAATATGAATATGTATAGAAGATAATGAATATGATTTTCTGTTTGTTTATTAAGAAAACTGAAATAGTTTATTCAGAGGGTAAATTTAATTTGATATACACTTTGTTTTATTTAATAGATTTAATTTTAAAGCTATAGTTCAATACTTTAAATTCATGCTATTTGTGTATTTATACATTTGTGAATGTCTAAATGCATGCATATGAGGGAATAATAATACATCCTTTATTATAGATTATTTTGTGAATAATGTACAAAAAAACAAAATTAGGATTCGTCTTTTTAATATAAAATAATTAGGTTATTTTATACTAATTAATAAAAATTTTTGTCAATAAAATATTCTGTTAAATTTCAGTGCTTCTGATATACTTTTCATTCATTTTTT
Organism: Crocuta crocuta; assembly: GCF_008692635.1. Classification (NCBI taxonomy): domain Eukaryota; kingdom Metazoa; phylum Chordata; class Mammalia; order Carnivora; family Hyaenidae; genus Crocuta; species Crocuta crocuta. The sequence goes on from NW_027527955.1 coordinate 11,787,486, forward strand.
AAAAGATTCCTTTCTTTCAAAGAAAAGTTAAGTTTCTAATAATTATTGTTGAGTATTTTTATGTTGCCTATAATTATTTCTTGACTCTATGAGTTATATCTTCTCAAACAACTATTCCCTTTTCTTTCTTTCCCAAATTCAGGCCCAAATTTAGGATAAAGCTATTAAACCATCGTAGGCACATTGGGTTTTACTAAAATGGCCAAGGGGTAACACAAGATTTGTACTTTCATCCCATGAAAGGAAGAAAAAATGGGAATAATTAGATTTCTAAAAATCCTTTGAATTTTGATTAAATAAAACTATTATAGGAGTGTTTTTATTTACCAAGCTTAGTAATAAAAAAGCTCATAAATTACCAAAAAAGAGTTGATGTCCCTAAGTTAATTATACTTAGATAAAATATACTAATATAAATATCTTTCAGGGATTGCATACTTTTTAAATTAAAAGAAGCATGCTCATGTTTAAATACAAAATTTTCTACTAGACTTCTGGTGGAGTCTGTTGGGTTTTCCATGTAGAGTATCATGTCATCTGTGAAAAGTGAAAGTTTGACTTCATCTTTGCCAATTCTGATGCCTTTTATTTCCTTTTGTTGTCTGATGGCTGATGCTAGGACTTCCAGCACTATGTTAAACCACAATGGTGAAAGTGGACATCCCTCTCCTGTTCCTAGAACTGATCCATGAATTCAGCAAAGTTGCAGGGTACAAAATCAACATGCAGAAATCCATTGCATTTTTAAACACCAATAATGAAGCAACAGAAAGAGAAATCAAGAAACTGATCCCATTCAAAATTGCACAAAAAACCATAAAATACCTCGGAATAAATCTAACCAAAGATGTAAAAGATCTGTATGATGAGAACTAAAGAAAACTTATGAAGGAAATTGAAAAAGATACAAAGAAATGGAAAAACATTCCATGCTCATGGATCAGAAGAATATTGTTAAAATGTTAATACTACCCAAAACAATCTACACATTCAATGCATTTCCAATCAAAATTGCACCAGCATTCTTCCCAAAACTAGAACAAACTATCCTAAAATTTGTATGGAACCACAAAAGACCCCGAATAGCCTTAAAGTAATATGGAAGAAGAAAACCAAAATGGGAGGCATCACAATCCCAGACTTTAGCCTCTACTACAAAGCTGTCATCATCAAGACAGTATGGTTTTGGCACAAAAACAGACATGTAGACCAATGGAATAGAATAGAGAACTAAGAAATGGACCCACAAATATATGGCCAATTAATCTTTGACAGAGCAGGAAAGAGTATCCAGTGGAAAAAAGACAGCCTCTTTAACAGATGGTGCTGGGAGAACTGGACAACAACATGCAGAAGAATGAAACTAGACCACTTTCCTACACCATACACAAAAATAAACTCAAAATGGATGAAGGACCTGAATGTGAGACAGGAAACCATCAAAACCCTGGAGGAGAAAGCAGGAATCAACCTCCGCAACCTCAACTGCAGTAATTTCTTACTCGACACATCTCCAAAGGCAAGGGAATCAAGAGCAAAAATGAACTATAGATAGAAACCTCATCAAGATTAAAAGCTTCTGCATGGCAAAGGAAATAATCAATAAAACTAATAGGCAACCGATGGAAAGGGAAAAGATAGTTGCAAATGACATATCAGATAAAGGGCTGGTATCAAAAATCTATAAGGAGCTCACCAAACTCCACACCCAAAAAACAAATAATCCAGTGAAGAGATGGGCAGAAGACATGAATAGACATTTCTCCAAAGAAGACATCGAGAAGGCCAATAGACACATGAAACGATGCTCAGCATCACTCATCATCAGGGAAATACAAATCAAAGCCACACTGAGATACCACCTCACGCCGGTCAGAGTGGCTAAAATGAGCAAATCAGGAGACTCTAGATGCTGGTGAGGATGTGGAGAAACAGGCACCTTCCTACACTGTTGGTGGGAATGTAAACTGGTGCAGCCCCTCTGAAAAACAGTGTGGAGGTTCCTCAAAAAATTAACAATAGAACTCAGCAGTAGTACTGCTAGGAATTTACCCAAGGGATACAGAAGTGCTGATGCATAGTGGCACATGTACCCCAATGTTCATAGCAGCACTTTCAGCAATAGCCAACTGACGAATAGATCAAGAAGGTGTGGTTTATCTATACAATGGAATACTACATGGCAATGAGAAAGAATGAAATCTAGCCATTTGTAGCAACGTGGATGGAACTTGAGGGTGTTATGCTAAGTGAAATAAGTCAGGGAGAGAAGGACAGATACCATATGTCTTCACTCATATGGGGAACAGGAGAAACTTAACAGAGGACCATGGGGGAGGGGAAAGGGAAAAAATAGTTAAGGAGAGGGAGGGAGGCAAACCATGAGAGACTCTTGAATGCTGAGAACAAACTGAGGGTTGATGGGGGTGGGGGAGAGGGGAAATGGGGTGATGAGCATGGAGGAGGGCACTTGTTGGGATGAGCACTGGGTGTTATATGGAAACAAACTTGACAATAAACTATAATAAATAAACAAATAAATACAAAGATTTCTTTTTCTTTTTTTACCATGACAAATCTGAATAAGCACTACTAGACTTTCTGACTCAATTACATGGGAATCATCAGAGACCAATTGTTGATTTCAGTCTTTCATTATATCTCATTAAACCATCTTGTGTAAGAGCTATAGCAGTTCCAGCAAGGTTTATAGAAGCCTTAAGCCTCGGCCGCTTAGTCAACTTAGTTCTATGATCTCCACTAAACTTTTAACAGTCCCCCTGTTTGTGGTGTCTGGCTGGCTCAGTCAGAAGAACATATGACTCTTGATCTCTGGGTCATGAGTTTGAGCCCCACATTAGTTGCTAAGACTATTAAAATAAATAAATAGTTTTCCTGTTATATATACTCTCCTATTGATAGAAATAACCTGGGACTTCTCAGCCAATCACATAACTTCCTATATAATTTTGCTGTTTTCCCTTAAAACATCACCATCTGTTGCTTTAACACTAAACCCAGCTACACTCCTTTCCTCATCTATAAAAAAAAAAAAAGCCCATGATTCGTTACCTCATTAATGGAAGTATCCATACTTTGCAAGGACCTTCTAGATTCTCCCTTGGATATCCCTGGTTTAATTTTGTTTGTTGGTTCCTACTTAGGAAGAAAAATTAAAATTTCCAAGCAGGCTATGCTATCACTGATCTGAATTTACCCTTGAAGTATAAGCTTTACTTTGAAATAAAATCAATTCAGATGACTAAATTAATTGCCTTTACCCAGACTTGCTGACAAAAGGGTAAAAGAACAAATATTTATACTTATACATAAAATATGATTTTGGATTCATCCATGAATTCAAAATATTTTTGAAATAGAGATTTCCTGACACTATAAGACTCCCTGTAAAGTAGACAATGAATCAAAGAACCTTGAGATGCCTTGCTTTTACCCAAAGAGAAAGCCATAATAAAAGTAGAGTTTAGCAAGCCTGTTTTGTGATATTACCTACAATAACAGAGATAAACTGGCAATGATATTAACCAACACTGGCAGGAAATTTGAAGACTATTGCTAAGGATATTCCAATGCGTGCTCTACCTGCCATCAACACAATTCTAGCAAGTCTGTAAAGGTAAAACATGGACAACAACAGCCTCAAGGCTCCTTTGAACATCCCCAGAAGGTCTGTGAATATGTTCTGGTTGTTGTTTATTCTCAGCGTATGTTAAGGCTTTTCTTTGTTACAGGAAAAAATTGCTTAACTTGGGAATTGCAACTTGTCTTTTCAGTAAGAGACACACATTTCACTGACATAGTCATCAAAGAACTGTAAAGCCTTACCTTTTACTTAGAAACATCACTGTCCTTATCCACGGAAAACAGGGAAAGTAACAACAACTAATGGAATTCTAAAACCCTCAAACTTCTAATGGTTGAAGGATTTCCATTGTCCTTGATTGCAGGCATTGAAATCAGCCCCATCTAGAACCAACAAAATATCTCCTCCTGAGTAGATAGCAAGCTGCCCTGTGCCTTTGGGAATCACTTCCAAGCTTTGATCCTATCCTATTGTGATCTAATGTGATGACTATAGGAAAGCTGCATTTCCAAAATGTTCTCCAAAGCAGTCTCTGTCTGATTGGAAACCTAGATATTCGGTTTTCTGGAAAAGACCTCAGAGAAAAACCTCTCTTGATCCAGATGGAAAAAACCTTATTGCTATCTTTAACAACTGACATTGCATTAACATTCCAATATTTTAATTTTTGGACTCATGTCTCCCAACTAAAAAGACATTCAGAGCTTCCTTCCAACTACTGGAAGTCCATTCCTTTGAAAGACCTCAAAGTGAAGATTTTTAGAAATTCTCCAGAAGTTATTGACTTACAGAAGTGGGCAACTTCTGCCCAAAGCAGCGAAATAAACTATTGACTACAGAAGCAGATGGCTTTCACACAAGACAGAACAAAATTTTCTAATCCTTTAGCACCCTCTTCTTTTCCTTTACTAGTCATCTTGTTCATCGTTGTACTTTTACCCTGTCTATTAACTAATATGATCTCCCTTATTTTCATCTTATGACCTATTATAGTCTTTGCCACTTAAGAGAAGACAAAATTCTCTGGGTTGTTTTTTCTTAGACCATAGCCACTGTTATGAATTTAACTGATTACTGACAAAATTTAATAACGAAAAACTAGCAAACAGGGGTGCCTGGGTGGCTCAGTCCATTAGGCTTCTGACTCCTGGTCTTGGCTCAGGTCATGATCTCACGGTTCGTGAGATGGAGCCCCACGTCAGTGTCTGTGTTGACAGTGCAGAGCCTGTTTGGGATTCTCTCTCTCTCTCTCTCTCTCTCTCCTTCTTTCTGTCTCCCCCTAGCTAATGTGAGCTCTTGTGGTGTGCACTTTTTCTCTCTCAAAATAAATAAATAGAATTTTTTAAAAAGCAACAAAAAACAAACAAACAAAAACTCTTCAAGAGGTCAATTTTCTTCTATATATCCCTTCTGATAGTCAAGTTTCCCTTGCATAATTAACCCCCAATTTCAGGCTTATAAAATTGTACACCAGCCAAATATTAACAAAATATGTCTGCTGAGTTCCTTACAACTCTATCAGCAAAATCTAACACTTTTGGAGTAAGAACAAAACTTGGATCTAACCTGGATAGAATTGCTACTTTATTTTCTTTCGTAACCCTCCAGCCTGCTGAGCAGGACTTGTCTGACTCCACTGAAGGAATCTGTCCACCCCAAGTGACTTGCCATCACAGATGCTCAAATAAAGAAAAAGACTCATTCCTGTTTTCATAAATGATTCTTACATTCCCAGTACCACCAAGTTTACTTCTTATATGGACATCAGGCTTACACCCACCTGGCACACACTGCCCTGTGTATTCAAAATGATCATTAGAGAATGTCAGATGATGAAAACTACCACCCCTCTAGGAATCATGTTTCCCTAAAGAGAATACACAGAGACATCTGAAAGAGGCAGCCACAGGCTTACTGAGAGAACTGTCAGGAGAAATTACCGAGTCCCTGGCACACATACTGTGCAAGCAACAACTATTAGAGTTGGAATAATCCAACTGGAAAGAATCACTCATAACTTGTCTCTGACCTTGGTAAGGATCTTAAAGTGTCCAACTTCTGCTCTGGAAGCTAACAAAGACTCTCTCCTTGATCAAATTCTAACCAGGCTCTTCTGAGCCCTCTTCTTGACTCGGCTTCTACTTTGATCTGTAAGGACTTGAATAAAGGACTAGCAGTTTTTTTTCTAAGAGCACAAGGCCGTATCTCTAGGATGACCATAACCTGCCCTTCTTATAGAGCCTGAAAAAACTCAAGGATGTCAAAAGAATTTACCATTTGTTCCAGCCAACCTGAAGACAGGGCTCCTGTCCCTCAGCCTCTGTGGGAGGCTAGAATCCTAAACTTTGTGTCAGCACACCCAGATGCAGTTCCCATTTTTTGCAATTTTCTACTTCCCTAACTCTGCTGAGCTCCTGTTTACCCCCTGTCTATTTTTTCATTCTTCCTTAAAAACATCCACTCATCTCTATAAAAATTGAAGTTGAGTTCAGTTCATGTTGGAGTCTTTTCTCTATTGGAACAGTATAAAATCTGTCCTTCCTTTAACTAGTGTCTGGCCTTGCTTCATATTTGACAAATCCTATGTTTAAATGTAAATTCATGAGGCAGAGTTGTCACAGATAATAACATAGTCCTTAATTTCTTCTTAACTAGCCAAAGAGAAATTTATGCCATAGTAAACACACTTATTATACACCTATAAATATCACATAACAGCCTATGACTGGAGGTGTGAGTGGAGAAAAGCTTCCTGGATGGCTAGAAAAGAACAAGTGGATTTTGCAAGGGGAGGGGCAATCATGTTTTCATTGTCTGAGTATGATAGTATGAGTTTCTGTTTTTCAGAGTCTGTTATAAGAACTAATAACCATTTTTGTTCCTACAAAGTCTGCTTCCTTGAATCTTACCCCCAAATTATCTAATGCAGCATAAATCCTATTATATTTCCTAACATCCTCTTTCTGAGATTCCCCAGTTTCCCTTTATGTGAATTCTCCTTTAACACAACAAGACAATAAACCCAACTTTGTTCAACTATAGGTGTGTTCTGGGGGCGCCTGGGTAGGCTCAGTCTGTTAAGCATCCGACTTCGGCTCAGGTCATGATCTCATGGTTCATGGGTTCGAGCCCCGCGTCGGGCTCTGTGCTGACAGCTCAGAACCTAGAGCGTGTTTCCAATTCTGTGTCTCCCCCTCTCTCTGGCCCTCCCCTGCTCATGCTGTCTCTCTCTCAGAAATAAATTTAAAAACAAAACATTAAAAATTTAAAAAAAAAAACTATAGGTGTGTTTCCAATTGCCTTTTACTTGAAGACACTGACTCTGAGAATCCACATGATGATCTAAAGGTATGGCAAAACAGTAGTTAAATGAACATACCCAAAGAGCTGGTATGTAGACTTCTGATGCAGCAAGGATGTTTTTCAATTCTCCTTCAGACACTTATATGAACATGTAACTCAGAAAACATGGTTGGCATGTAAATGATGTTGAAAAAAGAAAAGCTTTTTTTCTTTAATTCAGCACTTCCCAAAGTATCTTCTACAGAATATGAATTCCATGAGATGTTCTGTAAAAGACAAGGCTTCCATGTTTAAATCAGCTAGAGAAACACTGTGAGCTCTAATATTCCTCTTTTGGAGACCCATAATGCAGTTAAAGGTTCTATGGGGAAAGAAAGAAAGAAAGAAAGAAAGAAAGAAAAAGGAAGGAAGGAAGGAAGGAAGGAAGGAAGGAAGGAAGGAAGGAAGAGAGAGAGAAGGAAGGAAGGAAGGAAGGTAGGAAGGAAGGAAGAAGAGAGAAAGGGAGAGAAGGAAGGGAGGAATAGAGGGAGGGAGGAATGGAGGGAGGGAGGGAGCGAGGGAGGGAGGGAGGGAGGACCTCTTCTTACAAGAATAAGTCATTCAGCTTAGTGCTCATCTTAATCCACTGTGACTTCATCTTAACTAATTACATCTACAAAGATCCTATTTCCAAATAAGGTCACATTTACAGGTACTTGGATATATTTTTGGGAGGAGGGCATAATTCAACCAACAACAAGGATATGTAACATCAATTTCATGGGTTTGTTGTAAGCATTAAATGAGAGAGAGAGAGAGAGAGAGAGAGAGAGAGAGAGAGAGGAGGGGGAGCATGAGCTTCATAGACTACTTGGCACTGGGTAAGTGCTCCCCAGCTGCTTTACTGTCATGAATGAATGTAGGAATGACCTAGCTTCAACATCTGTTATCCCACTGATCATGAGGATGAGTTGATGACCTCAGTTCTCATGTTCATATGAAGTATAAAAAGTAGATTATTGTTGGTATTTGCTAGAAAGGCATTCTGTACAGAAATACTGATAACTCTTAGATTATTCTGACATGTTTATGATGAAAATCTCTCAATTCCACTCCACTTCTTTGCTTTCAGTCTATTCCTACTAGGGAACCTTCTAATAACCCCTCTGTTTCATCAGTCCTCTCTGAAAGGATGGACTTTGAACTGTGAACTGGAAGATTACAATAAAGGGAAAGTAGAATCCCCCATTATAAATGGCCAAACCAGAATGACCAGAATTCTGGGTTAAAAATTATTTCTTTGTGAGTTTGCCTTGTGAAATTGATTTCCTGAGGTCTAAGAATAGACTGACAAGATGAGATTTTTCATATGCAGCACATCTTATTTCTGAGATGATAGTAGGGCCTTAGTTATGATTGCATGGATAATGGCTCTCTACTTTTGATCTGTTTCTAGCTTGGGTTATAGGAGAATGGTGAGGCCATGAGCTAGGATAAGGAGTACACACTCTAGAGTTAAGGAGACAGGTCAAGTCTATAGATACAGTTCAGGAAGACCATCCCACAGAGGCTGGAAGTCTGTAAGCCTGACTTGGGAGAGGGAATACAGCAAAATGCGGAACTGGAAATAGCGTCTTAATTCAATCTTACAGGGAATTAAAGTTTCTACTGGTTTGCAAGGCCAGGACAGGAGGATGAAACCTCAAATTAGGAAATGCTAGAGGTAGTACAGTCGACACAAATAAAGCCTTCAGGCAAGCCTTGGCAAGCCTTCATGGACACTGTCAGCTACGGTTGCTAAGAAAAGGCTCATCTCATAGGCAGAGCATGGAAGCCAGCAGGTACAACCACAGAGGTCATTTAAAAAGATAGTAATAAGTGTCCCACCAGGAAGATGAGAGGTTTGGGGAGACCAAATAAAATGCTAGCAACACGGACTCCTTGAGCAACTGGGGAGAAAGGCAGAATTCATGGGAAAGTCCATCTGTAAGCTGCAAGACCCTTTATAGCCAGGCCATAGTGCAAGGAGAGGGTTTGGGGACTGAGAGGAGGCCTGACCAGTGCAGGCAGGCCCTGAATCCTGGAGGCCCTGAGTCCTTGAGAGCCCTGGGTCCCAGAGGCCCTGGATTTTGAGGCTTTGAGTCCTGGAGGCCCTAAGTCTGAAGACCCTGAGTCTTGGAGGTCTTGAGTCTTGGAGAGCCCAAGGGCTGAACAAAGCCTTGGACACAGAGACTCAGGCTAGGGATGCCAAGGCATGGCTCCATTTTCCCTAATGAGGTGGAGACCAAATTTCAGTGACAGGAGAAATGCCCAACTTTAGAGTCATGGCACAAAGTCAGGATCCGATCAACCCAAGGGTAACACGGAGTTCCAGAATTGCTTCCATTCCTCTGCCTGAGATTGGGATTGGTTCAGGACTTTGTAGGGACCTGAAGGGGAGTAGGAGTGGTCACTGGCTGGCAAATAGCCTCTGCTGCAGGGAGACAATAGCTACAGAAGCTGGAGCCTTAAGTCCAAGAGCATCTTAATCCCTGGAAAGCTAAAGAAAGAGAATACACTAATATCCTTCATAGAAGCCTCATTTAGCTAACAGCCACAGGCTAAATACAGGACCAGCTCAGATCCAAGATTCCATTTAGCTCAACACTTTCTCTTGAGAATCCTTTAAAACATTTTGATTGTTCTTTTCTGCCCGTATAAAACATACCTGACCACATCGTACTTCAACCTTTCGCTAGATAGAAGAAGAAGAAGAAGAAGAAGAAGAAGAAGAAGAAGAAGAAGAAGAAGAAGAAGAAGAAGAAGAAGAAGAAAAAGAGGAAGAAGAAGAAGAAGAAGAAGAAGAAGAAAGGAAAACAAAACAAAACAAAAAATGCCTGCTAAATGTGGCTGTAAAATCAGCCAGACCAATTAGTACGTGACAGGAAGCTGAGAAATACATGAAAGGTAAATTCTAGGAAAATTAGGAAATAAATTGACAGCCTAATTTCCACCGCCTTGGCAGGAGTGGAGAAAGAGCTTGTGCACAGCTTCCTGTATTGAGAAAGGGCTCGGAACAAAGAATGAATTAGGGCTTTGTCTCCTGCAGCTTTACTGGTGATCCAGCAACAAAGAAGAAACAGTGAGAAGCAGCAGCAGATGGGGATTCCGTATTTCAATTATGAAGAAAACCAAATGTGTTGCATGACCAGATAAATCTGATGAGGATGAATAGCTTCTATTGATGCTTATAATGTTTTCATGGTCACAGCAAAGCTGCAACTGTCCAAAACACCACAGGAAGAATTTTCATTTATACTTAGAAAAATACACTTTATTTTAGAAATATATATTTTTGACACATTCACAAGGGATCATTAGACCCTGTCACAGAGTGCCCCCCCCCCTCCGGTCAGCACGACTGTGTGTCACAGGTGTGCTCACCTTCAGTTCTGCCACCTGGGCATGTGACCTGTCTCAGAACCTGAAGCCTGAGGCACTCAGACACACTGACATAGATATACCCGGCAGAGCAGCAAGGGGTGCGAGTTGCACAACGGGATGCTGTGAGATTGTGATAAACTGCTAAAGAACAGAGAATCTTCTGGGGAATAAACGTCAGTGCAGTCGGCTTGCATCATCTTTACAAGGAACTCATGATGGGATTTTGAGCAACACCTAATCTATCAGTATCATGTCAGGAGAGCTAGACCCGCCTGCCAGCAGCCTCCCAGATTGCCACTAGGTGACGTTCTGGGTCCTCTGTTTGGCCACTGTCTCTGGGACTTCTAACTCCCACACTGAGAATCCTTATGGCAAGTTAACATCAGGCCCTTGGCTGTCTGATTTCATCAGACACCCTCACTTCCCTCACTTCAAGCTACCCTCCTTGGCCAAACCTGCCTAAGGGCTCTGGGAAAGCACACATGCTCTATCAGCCACTTCCACCTCAAGCCACAGATGTTTGTTCATTCAAAATAAGCAACAGCCAACCTGTATTGTGTTTACTCTGTGGTAGGCACTCTGCAAAGCTCCTTATGTATATTAACTCAATCAGTCCTCAAACAGCCCTAGGTACCCTGCATCTGCTATGCATAGATGACAACAACCAGAGGGCAAAGACACAGAATAGTGTGTGTGCCCAAGGTTGCTTGTCATTTAGCGGTGGGATGAGACTGAAATCCAGCTCCCAGCTCTCTGTTATGTTAAGTTGTTATGCCTCTACCTGAGCCACAATTACTGGGTCCTGTGTGTCTGACAAGGAAGAAAATACAATCTCATACCTACAGGAACCTCCACAGTGGTGAATAAATCAGATAAGTTAATAGATAAAGCAAAGTGAGAAGAGGCATCCAAATAAAATGCCATAGGTGTGCCCTTGGGGAACAAGGGAGTTTTTAAGGTGCTGAGGGGAAAGGTTGACTAGGGAAAGTGGGCAGGGGCTCCAGACTGAGGAGCAGGATATATGAAGACTGGTTGCTGAGAGCACATGATAAGTTTGGGGGACAGCAAGGGACACAGTATAGGAGAAACATGAAAGGGAGAATGAGGTGAGCAGAGGGTGATCTGAGAGTAACCTACATCCACACTAAGGAGTTAGAGTTTTACTCTGAGGGCAATGAGAGCCCTTGAATTATGGAAAGAAGATCTGTATTTTAGATGAGTGATTCTGGCAGCAGATGGGAGGGCAGTTTGGAAGGAGGCAAGCTTAGGTTCAGAGACTGCAAGGGACACCCCTGTGATTGCCAGGGCAGAGGGAGTAGATATAGTTGGATGGGATTGATAGATATAAAGAAAAATGAGAGGTGGTCCCAGTTGCAGATGGACCAGTTATAGAAGAGAGGACCAATCAAGGGAAGGGGGGATCTTCTCGGGTATTTGCGGGGAGAATGTTGCCTTACACTAATAAAAAGAACATAAGAGGGGGGCGCCTGGGTGGCTTAGTCGGTTGAGCGTCCGACTTTCGCTTAGGTCATGATCTCGCGGTTCGTGGGTTCGAGCCCCGCGTCGGGCTCTCTGCTGACTGCCAGCTCAGAGCCTGGAGCCTGTTTCCGAGTCTGTGTCTCCCTCGCTCTCTGGCCCTCCCCTCTTCACGCTGTCTCTCTCTCCTAGAAATAAATAAAATATATTAAAAAAAAACAAAAGAACATAAGAGGAAGATGCTGTTTGGGGGAAAATGAGTTCAATTTGGGACATTTTGATTTTGAAGCTTTTGTGACACATGTAAATGGAACTGTCCCCTTGCAGTCTAGAGCAGGGGCAGAGGGACTAAGGGAACTTGATGAATTTAGGGGCCATCCGTGCTTGATGCTAACCGAAGCCAGAAAAGTGGATGACCTCACAGGGGTGTGAGAACAGAGAAGAAAAGAGTGTCAAAAGAGTGTCCCTTAAAGCTCCTGTTAAGGGACAGGCAGAAAACAGGAGCCTGGAAAGATGATTGACAAAGGCTGGCCAAACCATAAGAGACCAATCAAGAATGTAATGTAAAGGAGGCCAAAAGAAAGACTGGTTGAAAGAGCAGGTAGTCAGCGGGGATAAAAAGTCTCAAGGTTATCAGTGACCAGAGGAGTGGGATGGAAGTCCAAGGATAGGAAGCTGATAAAGGTGCAGCAGTCAAGAAAGTGACTGCCAAGATGGGAGAGGACACCCTCAAGCTCTGTAGTGAAGGGGCGCACTGCCAGAGGAAGATTTTGAATCCGGAGGGAAGATGCATGTCTTCTTTTCTTTGGAGACATCTTGATTGTTACTCTTAGACAACCTCCCTCCAGTGACTTCAGTCTCTTCTCTTCATTTCTCCTTCTCTCTTCAAACTTCATCCACCTGAACCTCCAGATTAGAATGTACACTGTGCCTGAAGTGTAGCAGACCTCTTCTGACTCCCAACTCTCCCACTTTCTAGTTGTAGAACTCTTACTCTTTGAGCTTCAGCCTCCTCACCTTCAAAATGAGGCTAAGAAAGCCTTATAGGACTGTTCTGAGTTGCAAGTGAAAGAATGTGTTCACTATACCTAGCAGGTGGTCAACCAAATGCCAGTTCTCTCTTCTACTAATTCTGTGACCTACTCAAATTTTTGTTTTTGCTTGTCCTCTTACACCTTAACTCCCTACTTGGCTCACTGTTGTCATTTCTTTCTCACCTTCCTCTTTTTAATTTACAGTTAGAGCTGCCTTGCCCCATCCCCACCACCTCTTGAGAGCCCCCTCTGAATCATACATGATTAAGATAAAATCATCTGTTCCTGCTCAATAGCGGGTACTACTGCCGCTTCTCAAACTTCCTTCTCAGTTACTTTAGAATTTGTTCCTCATGTCTTGTCTGTGAAACATCCACTTCTCTGTTTTCTGTGGTCCTGGGTACTTGTGGTTTTCCATTTCATGATTGTTCAGTAATCCACTGTTAGTTCTTCTTTACCCAATTGTGGACAATCACTGGAGCCCGCCATCATCTCAGCTTGCCTCTCTCTCATCCCCCGAGAACTCAACCATGATGAAGACTTTACTCCATCTCTCTGCCTCTGACTCCCAGATGTCTTTGACATATGAAGATATCATATTTTCAGCTTACAGTTTGCAAAAAAATTATTTCTCAGTTATCTTATTTGCTTCACTTGGACTACCTTGTGAGAAAGGCTGAGTTGGTATTATCTCAATTTTATAACTAAAGGAAAAAAACTCTGAGACTAGAAAATTTTTAAGTGATTTTTTCCTGACTTCTAACCTAAGCAAGATTCCTACATTTCTAGTTGTCTCCAGGATAGCCTTATTTGGAGATCTGTCTCTACTTAAATCTTACTTGGGTTTCTCCTCTCTCTCAAACCAATCCCACTCAGCTGGTATTATTGGACTGAATGTTCATGTGCTTCCAAAATTTATATGTTGAAGCCCCAGCCTCAAATGTGACTGTATCAGAGATAGGTCTTTTATGGAGTTAATTAAGGTTAAATAAGGGAAGGATGCTGATCCAATAGGACTAGTGTCCTTAGGACATGTGAGGACATAGTAAGATGGCAGTCACATAAAAGCCAGAAAGAAGGGCCTCAGAATAAAATCTACCTTGTCAGCACCTTGATCTTGGACTTCCAGCCCCTAGAACTGTGAGAAATAAATTTCTGTTATTTAAACCACCCATTCTGTGGTATTTTGTTATGGCAGCTTGAGCAGACCAATTTGGGTGGTAGCCATTTGGGGCATGTTTTCTTTCATTTTTCTTTCTTATATATTTCACATCCAATCAGTTGACAGAGTTACATCTACTATTTTTGTATGATATGCCTTGAATTCTATCCTTACTCTTCACATACAAAGTCACCACGGTAACCTTGGATTTTGTTAGCTGATGCTTAGAAACCGTTAGCATCTCCTGACCTGTATCTCGCTGCGAGATTAAACTACTGCAGAACCATAGGATTTGATGGTCCAGGTGAATTCACAGCCCCATCAGACCTCTCCCTCTCCTCCTCACATACATCTACGTCCTCACACTACATCACCATGGGTTTGTAGTTCTCCACAGCATGAAGATTCTACTTTAATAGCTATCCTGTGGTTCCCCACTCCCCCCATAATAATGCCCTTTGTTTTCTCTGCCAACTTTAGAGTGTAATTTGGATTTTAGCTCCCAGAACTACTGCATACTGTGGAATGGCAAATAGGACATTCTTTTTATAGTTGATGGAAATGTTCAGAGGAGGGAGTTGGCATAAGATCAGGGAGCCAAATCTGCCCCTTACAAGCTTGGGGATCTGGTACAAGTGATTTAGTGATTTATCTTCTCTGGGCCTCAGTTTCCTCATCTGTAAATGGCACAGTGAGTGCAAAGTATCTCACATAGTGTGAGCACTCAACAATGTTAACTATAATGATTAAACTTCGAAGTTGGGGCCCAGAGAAATGATTTAAAAGGTGAAAAGGCCCATGGGGCATGAGTCAAACTAGAAAAGCAAGGCTGAGAGATGATTTAATGATACAAAAAAAAAAAAATAGTGCCTCTGCAGGGAGGAAGCAGTTGCAGAGAACTGGTTCTTTCATCACTGGCTTTGTGACCTTTGCAAGTAGCTTTATCTTCCGGTGCCTTAGTTCCTCCTCAGCAAAATGGGGGCAGTGATAACACTAGTCACTCCTCCACAGGGCTGCTGTGAGAAGGAAGTGGGATGATGGCAAAATGGCACACAGGCCGGGGCTGGGACGAGAGAAAGCACAATGTGGGAGTTCTTGTTACTGCAAAGGATCACAGGCTGAGCCCCCGAAGTTGTGCACAGAGGATGCAACCCTCTGGATCAGAAGATTCCACAACATGTTTGTCCCTCAAAATCCCAGAGGCCCCAGAGTGCTGACAAGATATGTCTCCATGACTCCCAAACAGGGAAGTATCATTGAGTGCCTGATTCTTGAAATCCAAGACTTCTAACTTACTTACTTAGTTGAAACTAGGCCCCAATGTCATGGCAGGGCATGTAAAGCTTTGTATACTTTCTGGCCTCCTGGGAATAGGAGCTTGTGCTTTCAGATTTTTTCCAAAGGGACACAATAAATTAGGTTCTTGGAGACCAAAACAGAAATATGGACAAAAAGAATGGGGATAACAACATCTTTTGAATGAGGAACTGAGCTGGTCCCCAGGTTTCCAGAATAAATGGGAGCAGGAAGGTGCCTTTTTGTTGGAGTCAGCAGTTTGATTTTTTGTTTTGTTTTGTTTTGTTGTTTGTTTGGTTGTTGTTGTTTGCTTGTTTTTTTTTTGAGCATTCTGCTCAAAAGGGATTGGAGCACAATCCCTCCTCCTCTGTCTCCCTGCAAAGTGCCTCAAAGTACCGTTACTTCACAAACTACAGGCTAATGCCCTTTCGCCTTCCAAATGCCATTTACTTCCCCATGCCTCATAGCTGACAAGTCAGCACCTTGACCGAGATCTGCTGTAAAGCAGTAAATGTAGAACAGTGTTTATGGCTCTGGAAGTTCCCTGAGGAGGAAATTCTCTAATTCACTTTCTCTGTGTTATAGAGATTCTTCTTAACAGCTCTGGGGCCAGGGGAACTTTTCAGCCAGAGTCCTGGGACCTGATAATTCACCCTGAAGGATAATTGGAGTTTCTGCTCCGTGGCCTATGCAGAGTTTTATTGTCTAATTCTTGCCCTCTGGTTAGGACTTTACATTCGGAAGTTGCATCCTCCCAGGTCCCACAAACTTGTGCCTGATTCACCTTGGAACTCAGCAGGCAGAAAATTCAATGTGCCGTTCATAGGATTGCTGTGGGCTTCTGGAGTGGCTTGAAACCTCTGAGGAAGGGTCTTTGGATCTGGCCTGTTTTCCATCTAGACCTGAGTGAGTCCTTGAAGCAAGGGTGGAGAGGCTTTCACAACAGGCAGAGGATCTCTGTGAGTGACCGAGTGCACTGAACACTTTCTCCCTTGTTATTGCCTAAACTAAGTGGCTTATTTTTATTTTTATTTTTTTATTTGAGAGAGAGAGCACATGAGCAGGGAAGAGAGGCAGAGGGAAAGGGAGAAAGAATCCCAAGCAGGCTCCATGCCATCATGGAGCTTGATGCGGGCTCGATTCCGAGACCCTGAGATCATGATCTGAGCAGAAATCAAGTCAGTTACTCACCCAACTGAGCCACCGAGGTGCCCCCTAAGTGGCTTCTTTTATAATCAAACTTTCCACCACCCCCCCATCACCATCTCTCCTCAGATTATTCAGGAACCCATCAGGATACTGAAGGAGGATACTGCGAATTGGTCAGTCTCCCTGACCTGCCTGCTGACTAAATTCCAGAATGTTCGGAGAAAGCTCGAAAACCCCCAAAATAAATTCTGAATTTCATTAATTTGATTTCCTATTTTGGCTCTAAAGACTAGGCACCTTATGAAGTTTCCTAATTAGAATATTTTCTTAAAATCATAGCAGTTGGATTGTCAAGTTTTCAGTGATTTTGGCCAACTGCTGATCCACATGTGCCCTTCCATTTGTATCTGCCTCTCTCTCCTTATAGCACCTTCCCTGACTCCTGTGAGCTCAAGGAAGTCACCAAAGCCTTCGTGGTCTGGGCTTTTCCTAAAGCTGCTGGGCCCTCTTGAAATATGGACTGTTAGGCCTAGTTTGGGAGTGGGGCTGGACATGCAGCACACACTAGCTGTGGCCTCTTCTACTGAAAGGGGAACTTTGCTCAGACCACAGAATGTATGGTAAAATGACATCCCCACCACAAATGCACAGGGACAGAGGAAGAGGCACTGTAAGAACATGTGTATTGCCAGAGCTGCCATTAGGGCCAAGATCTGTATGGATGAATAGTGACCGTTTGGAAAGTGCTGGAGTGGCCAAGATGTCAGATGTCAGATATCAGCATCAGGCTTACAGGTGAGCAATAGTTGCCTTTTTTTTCTACCCTTTGCTGATATGCTTTTCTCCTCTGTTTGCTTGGCTGCTTTTCTCCTCTTGTTTATACATTCTCTTGTGAAGTTCCATTCTGGATAATTTTCCCGTGCAAAAAAGGTGGCTATGAATTTTGGACACACTTGGGGATAATTGCCCCTTGCAATTGGACTTTTTTCACAATTTCATTCTTTCTTGTATATTTGGAGGGTAGAAATGCTTCCAGAGAATAATTTACCCCCAGGGACATAGCAGGAGCTGAGGCCTAGCAGAAGGTCAGCATCTCAGCATGTAAAGGGGCTTCTCTCTGCCCACAAGGGTGAGATGTGTGGCATTATCTCTGGCATCCTCATTACCACCTCTGTCTTTGCTTAATTTCCTTCTTTCATTCTCTACTATTCTCCCAAAGCTGGCTTTTCTTCATTGTTCTTCCTAACCAGCAACACTCCACCACTACAACAAACGAAGACAAATTGAACACAAAGAAAACCGAACACGTAGGGACTACTCTGAGCTCCTTGAAGATATAACTTCATTTTTCAGCATTATTTTGACTAAGTGCTGTCTTTTTTCTGGCTTTTGTAACTTTTCTCAGCTCTTCTTTGTTAATAAAAATGTTAATAATATAATAATCCTATGACCAGATTATGGATTTAATTTTATAAAAATACCTGAACAAATTTTTGTCCCCAAATGCCTTTTGCATCTGTCTCTGATTCTCCAGTCTTCAATTTGCAAAGACAGAATAAAGACAGAAGGTGAGCAAGTGTCATCTCAGAAGCCATTGCTCAACTCAGTCCAATAATTTCCTCTGGACTGTGTCAGCATTAGGGACTCTCTTGCCTATGACAGAAGTGACTACGGGCCATGACTCAGGAGCTCCCTCAAAGCCCACTCATTCAAAATTAAAACTCCCTCTCTTTCTCTTCCCTCCTACCGAGGCATCTCATATTCCACCGTAAAATTCACTTCTTAGAGCCAAGAAATTATTTACAAAGAAAGCTTGTTAAATGTCCTTTGTTTCCTGGAATGATATAGAGGCATCGTGATATCATAGAAAAGCTTTAAATTGCAATAGGATCCAAATCCTGGCTCTACCCTCTGATAACTGTGTAAGCATTAGCAAGTACTCAACTTCTTGGAGTTATCCGGAAGACCAAAGGAGGCAATGCAGGTGAGCGCCTACAACCTAAAGCTGTACTGATCCTGGCACTTGTACGCAGTCAATGCACTATCGTGCCTAATGCAACTCTGTCTGTTGGGAAGGGAAGAAAAGCCTGAGAACTGTTTAGTATGCCAGGTGTAGGATACTTGTATAGGGTGGTAACAAACAAATAGACAAGGAGAGAGTGTTTTGATATGTATGGAAAACTGTAACCCAAGGTAACTGTCCAGGAAGGTGCCCTAGGAAGCTGCCAGTAGCATGGGAGCAGTGGGCATCTGAAACCAACGAGAAGAGGGCATGCAACAAAAGCAGTCCATGGGCTTTCCTCCTCCCCCCGCCTGTCCTGCTGTCCAGTGTCTTCTCCAAGGCAGGCTTGGCCTCATTACCCTCCTGTCTCCACCAGCACCTTTTTCCATTACAGAGGAGCTGATGGCAGTCCCAGTACAGTCTGTTGTCTCTCACCTGCACAAGGGACACAGATTCCTGAACGGCTCCCTGCCTTCACTCTCGCTATTCTCAGCTCATTCTCCACACAGTGGCCAGTGACCTTTCCAAAAGACATATCTGACCACATTACTTTTCTGTTTACCACCATCACATCAGAATGAAGTTCAACTCCAGGCACATCACAATATGGATCTTGTCATCTAGCATATTCTCTCCACTCCTCTGCCCTAAGTTAGGTCCATTCCAGCCTCATGGAACTTATTTCAATGCCCCCAACACACCTGGCTCTCTCTCACCTGTTCACTTAGAGCACCAGCTCATCACCTGGCCATCTTTTACCCAATCTCAGGCTTCTTTATTATATCCTTTCTTCCAGGAAAAGCCTTCTCTGCTCCCTCCCGGTCTTGGCTGGCTGCTGCCCCACCTGGCCCTGCTGCCCCATGGGCTTCCTGTCCCAGCACCTACCCCATAGCTTCTGTCTACCCCCACTCACCAGACTGGTCACCAGCAATGGCAGGAGGAAGTCTCATGCTGTACCTCAGGCCCTAACACAGCTTGTGGCACATAAACATGCTCAAATAATTGACCGCTGAATGAGCTAATGAAGGTAATATCCACCTCACTCATTTTATGTCTCACAATAAATCTCTTCTAAGGAAAAGAATTCCCAGTGGTCTTTTGCAACAAAATGACATTTGCGCATTTTTCCTCACCAATTTTCTGCTTCTGAAATTCAGATTTAGGTTCTGGGGACAGGGATACAGAGTCAGTGGCAGGGGGGCAGGAGAGTATTGTCAGAAAAGACCCAAATAGTGCTCTGTTCTAAACACTGTAGAAAAGGACACTATATCTTTGAGGCTTGACAGTAGTTTTTCTCACTTTGTGCCACGTTCCTGGTAGGGATTTGTGTCTGGCAGGAAAACTGCCTTTAATTCTCTCAGAGAATTTCTAAGAAACCAAAGTTATCATTGAAGTAAAACTCAAAATACAACAAAATCAACATCCGTTAAAGAATCTGCAATGCCCCCATGTACCATGTAGACCATTGTGTGTTCTGTACTATATGTGCAAACGGGGTAAAAAGCCGTCTGTACAGCCTCACAGGACACTTACACGGGAAATTGTTTTTCCTTTATGATTAAAAAAAAAAACCTCTTGTTTTTATAATGTACACATAAAGGTTTGTTTACTGGATCCTTTTAAATTCTTCCAGCTTAATGAGTCTTTAAACCCCTGGAACAAAGAGGCTGTGCTCCGCCCTGCCTCCACCACTTTCCCTCCACTTGATTCTTCTTTCCCCCCCCCCCCCCCTGACCTGTCCTCCCTCCCCTCCCCTCTCTTTTTCCTTCTGGTTCTTCTCCAAATCTCCTTCCCCCTTTCCTCAAAACCTCTCTTCAAAACACCAGAGGTACAAAAAGTTTTCTTTCCTGACCCTGGCCCTTCTCAAGGACCTTTCCAACTTTTGGGATGCTTTGGTTCCCACTCCCTGCTCCAGCTTCTGTTACTTCCCTTGTCAAAGGCATCAGCCCCCACTGCCAAGTTATCTATCCAATAGGAGAAGTTTTCCTTTAAATACTCTCAAACATTGTACCATTTTCTCCATGGGTCAGTTAATATAAAGAGGTTAATAGGTTCAACAGAGATAAACATAAGCTGTTAGTTAAACTCCACATTCATTGAGGAATTAATTTATTTATGCCTTCTCATCTATTCTTAAACTTTTTTCAATGTTCATTTATTTTTGAGAGAGACAGAGAGCTCAAGCGGGGGAGGGATAGAGAGAGGGAGACAGAATCAGAAGCAGGCTTGGCACTGTTAGCACAAGGCCCGATGTGGGGCTCAAACTCACATGACCGTGAGATCATGACCTGAGCCAAAGTCAAATGCTCAACCGACTGAGCTACCCAGGCACCCCTAACCTCCCATCTATTCTTAACGGAGCCCATGTACTAGGTTTTCTGCAAGGACTCCATCCTCAGGCATTCTTGGTCAGTAGAAGGGTTGAGATCTGCAGATAAGTAACTCCAGTACAAAGAAGGCAGTGGTCAGTGCCCCCAGAAAATCACAGATATGGTCCTGGAGGTTCTGACTTAAATTTAATAAGGTGCAACAGCAAAGCTGAGCAACCCAGACAACTGTTTGCCTTTCTCTCTTTGGCTGCTGCATTAAGGAGAGCCCACTGGGTAACTGTACAAGCTCTTGTTAGGCTTTTATCTTCCAGGCTTAGCCTTGGAGGAATAATGTGCCTTCCAAGTCTGGTGTGTAAAACAAACTTGAAAAATGGGAGTCCCGGAGTCTGGAATACACATGAGATACTAAAAGTGCCCAGGGTGATCCTGACACAGAGCAATGAGTACATTGCAAAAATATGTTATTTTTCTTCTAGAACAGGTGTTATTTATGTTGTCTTGTACCCCTTATGACTCCAGGAGGGGAGGAAGGCAGAATACTAACAGATGCTGTTTAATTTGGATTCATTTGGAACATTCTGGAGCCCTAACCTCTCTCTTTTAACCAATGCACTGGAAACAAATCCATCTCTTTAAAGGATTAGTAAATTGAAATTCATAAACAGATTCTCATCTCAAGAGTTTATGTGGGTGAGGTGGATGATAGAAATTTCTAGAGGTTTTGCTCATTTTATGTTTCTCACAAATTATTTTGGCATTATTAATATAGTATTAAAAGAAAGATCTGGGTGGCTTGCCTGAAATTGTATCTCTCCTTTCCTTAATACTTACTGATCTCAGGCATGGGTCAGAGACAGGAAAATATTTCAAATGACCTATGTCAGCTTTTAGTATGCTGGCCACCCATTAGAACAACCTGGGAAATTTTTGAAAAACAAAACAAAACAAGACTACTACAGATGACTGGCTTGTCTCTAAAAGCTAAGTTTCAGTTATTCTAAGGATACTTTTTAATTTCCTCAGAATCCGGTGATTCTGGCTGAATGCACAGCTAAACCACTGACTCAGGCCCTAAAGAGGTAATAAACAGGTTATATACATATGCTGTCTCACACATACCCTCTCTCTCTCTCATTCTACCTTCAAGTAAAACCACTGACACATACATTCTCAAATTTAACTTCCTCTCCCCCAATATATAGCCTCACCTCCGAATGGGAAAAAAGTACATTTTACATAATAAAATAACCCAGTCACAGAGTACCTGGGTGGCTCAGCTGGTTAAGCATCCGACTTCAGCACATGTCATGATTTCACAGTTTGTGAATTCAAGCCCCACATGGGCTCTCTGCTGTCAGCGCAGAGGCCACTTTGGACCCTGTGTCTCCCTGTCTCTCTGCCTCTCTCTCTCTGTCTCTCTCTCTCTCAAAAAATAAACATTTAAAAAAGTCTCAGTCTATGAAAAATAAGAAAGATGTTATATGGCCAAAAGCAGGGGAATGCTTGAGTGAGGTGTGATAAATCACCTCAATGCAACAATATCCAGCAATTTAAAATTACCATTATGAAGAATTTACAGCAATGTAGAAACAATTTATCCTCTAATGGAAAAACATGATCATCAAGTAATCCATACTGTATGGGCACAACAGTGGAGATCAAACTAAAAAATATGCAGACATGCAAAAAAAGAATGAAAAGAAATATCCCCCAAAATGTCAATAAAGACTAGCTCAGCAGTGGTTTTTGCTTCCTTCTACTTTTCTGTACTTTCCCAACATCTTTTAAAATGCTACATACATGGTAGAAAAAAATTTACATTAGAACAAAATTAACATACTGTTCAAAAGTCATTCTTCTGACTATGAAGTGATAAGCAAGGTCTAATTCTCAATAATGCATTAACAAGGCAAAGATGAAAATGCTCACCCAGTTTCTGTGCTTCTGCTGGCTTTGCTTCTGTCTTCTCTATTCCTCTCGCCTTCCTCCTCCAAGTAGTCCAGCTTGTTTAAAGGAAAAGTGAAAGAGTAAATTTAGTTTATAAACAGTTTCAGCTCACAGCAAGAGGATAAGGAACTTTGGTCAGCTGGTCTATCTATGCTTTATAGAGCTTGGTGTGGGTGTTGGCTGGCTTCCTTCTCAAGAAGAAGGGGGAAATATTTCCGTTAGGGACTACCTCTAAAAGGAAGAAACCTTAGCCCTGTCCCTCTAACACTGGTTTTATCAGCATCTTTCCCAACAGATCCTGGGAATGTGATGAGTTAGAGTTACGAGTATTAGGTGGCTATTGGTTCTCCTAAATGTTTTTGTTTCCGTGACAACACTAACATCAATGCCACCTCATAGGCCTTATAAGTATAGCACTTTATATTTGTTTAGAGCACTTCCCATCACACACTTACTTTTCCAACTTCCTTGCAGATGGGCGGAGGCCTTCCCAATTCTGCAGCAAATTCTGTGTTGGAGATCACCAATGACCTCATTGCTCATGTAAAAGGTCCTTGCTCAGTCCTCATCTACCTTCCCCAATTCGTTGCAAAATTAATTAAAGCCACTTTCTTGAAACTTTCTCCTTATTGTTTCTCTGACTCTCCTTGTTCTTTTTCTACCCCTTGGGTTGCTTCTTTATTGCCTTACTTTCTGATGCCTTTTCTTCTATCCCTTTTTTAAATGTGAGCTTGCCCCAAAAGTCTGTTTCCTGAACTCTTCCTATCATATTCTCTTGCTTTTATCTATGTTGTCCACATTGATGGCCATATTTAATATGGTCTCTCCTAAGCATACACTCCTCCAACTATCCCATAAATGGCACCACAATGGTTCATCCAATTTTTCTTTCTTTTTTTTAAAATAGTTTATTGTCAGGTTGGTTTCCATTTAACACCCAGTGCTCATCCCCACAAGAGCCCTCCATGCCCATCAATCCCCTTTCCCTCTCCCCCACCCCCATCAGCCCTCAGTTTGTTCTCAGCATTCAAGAGTCTCTCATGGTTTGCCTCCCTCCCTCTCNGCCCTCTATCTGATATGTCATTTGAAACTATCTTTTCCCATTCTGTCGGTTGCCTGTTAGTTTTATGGATTGTTTCTTTTGCCATGCAGAGACTTTTAATCTTGATGAGGTCCCAATAGTTCATTTTTGCTCTTGATTCCCTTGCCTTTGGGGATGTGTCCAGTAAGAAATTGCTGCGGTTGAGGTCAAGGAGGTTGTTTCCTGCTTTCTCCTCTAGGGTTTTGATGGTTTCCTGTCTCACATTCAGGTCCTTCATCCATTTTGAGTTTAGTTTTGTGTATGGTGTAAGAAAGTGGTCTAGTTTCATTCTTCGGCATGTTGCTGTCCTGTTCTCCCAGCACCATCTGTTAAAGAGGCTGTCTTTTTTCCATTGGATACCCTTTCCTGCTTTGTCAAAGATTAGTTGGCTGTACATTTTTGGGTCCAATTCTGAGTTCTCTATTCTATTCCATTGGTCTATGTGTCTGTTTTTGTGCCAATACCATACTGTCTTGATGATGACAGCTTTGTAGTAGAGGCTAAAGTCTGGGATGGTGATGCCTCCCATTTTGTTTTCTTCTTCAATATTACGTTAAGGCTATTTGAGGTCTTTTGTGGTTCAAATTTTAGGATAGTTTGTTCTAGTTTTGAGAAGAATGCTGGTGCAATTTTGATTGGGATTGCATTGAATGTGTAGATTGCTTTGGGTAGTAATGACATTGTAACTATATTTATTCTTCCAATCCATGAGCATGGAATGTTTTTCCATTTCTTTGTGTCCTCTTCAATTTCCTTCATAAGTTTTCTATAGTTTTAATCATATAGTTTTCTTATTTCTTTGCTTAGGTTAATTCCTAGGTATTTTATGGTTTTTTGTGCAATTTTGAATAGGATCAGTTTCTTGAATTCTCTTTCTGTTGCTTCATTGTTCTGTACGTTGATTTTGTACCCTGCAACTTTGCTGAATTCATGGATCAGTTCTAGTAGGCTTCTGGTGGAGTCTGTCAGGTTTTCTATGTAGAGTATCATGTCGTCTGTGAAAAGTGAAAGTTTGACTTCTTTGCCAATTCTGATGCCTTTTATTTCCTTTTGTTGTCTGATGGCTGATGCTAGGACTTCCAGCACTATGTTAAACCACAGTGGTGAAGGTGGACATCCCTGTCGTGTTCCTGATCTCAGGGGGAAAGCTCTCCGTTTTTCCCCATTGAGGATGATGTTAGCTGAGGGCTTCTCATAGATGACTTTTATGATGTTTAAGTAGTTCCTTTTATCCCGAGTTTCTCGAGGGTCTTTATAAGAAGGGATGCTATATTTTGTCAAATGCTTTTTCTGCATCTATCGATCAACAGGATCATATGGTTTTTATCTTATCTTTTGTTGATGTGATGTATCACATTGATTGATTTGCAAATAGTGAACCAGCCCTGTAACCTAGGAATAAATTCCACTTGATCTGGGTTGATAATTCTTTTTTTTTTTAATTTTTTTTTTATGTTTTATTTATTTCTAGGAGAGAGAGAGAGAGACAGCTTGAGCAGGGGAGAGTCAGAGAGNGCTTGAGAAGAATGGGTATTAATTCTGTTTTAAATGTCTGGTAGAATTCCCTAGGGAAGCCATCTGGCCCAAGGCTCTTATTTGTTGGGAGGTTTTTGATAACTGATTTGATTTCCTCAATAGTTATGGGTCTGTTGAGATTTCCTATCTCTTCCCGTGTGAATTTTGGTAGTGAATGTGTGTTTAGGAATTTGTCCATTTCTTCTAAGTTTTCCAATTTGTTGGCATATAATTTTTCATAGTATTCCTTGATAATTGCTTGTATTTCTGAGGGGTTGGTTGCAATAAGTCCTTTTTAATTCATGATTTTGTCTATTTGAGTGCTCTCTCCTTTCTTTTTGAGAAGCCTGGCTAGAGGTTTGTCAATTTTGTTTATTTTTTCAAAAAACCAACTCTTGGTTTCATTGATCTGTTCAACTGTTTCTTTGGTTTCTATATTGTTTATTTCTGTCCTGATTTTTATTATTTCTCTTCTACTGGGTTTGGGATGCTCTTGTTGCTCTCCCTCTAGTTCCTTTAGGTGCACTGTTAGATTTTGCACTTGCACTTAGCCAATTTTTCTATCTGTAAGCCTAGAAGTCATTCTTCACTCCTCTCCTTCTCCCACAACCATATCCAAGCCAAACAATTCTATTTATTCTAGTTGCTAAATGCATCCCAAATCCAAGCTTTCCCAGCCCCCATTAAAATCTTCATCATTTCTTGATAGAATGTTGCAGTAACATTAGACAAGAAATAAAAGACATCCAAATTGGAAAGAGAGAAGTAAAACTATGTCTGTTTGCAGATGATGTAAAATTATATGTAAAAAAAACCCTTAAAGATTCTATACACAAAATAAAATTTGTTAAAACTAATAAACTCAGCAAAGTTTCAGGATACAAAGTTAACACACAAAAATCAGTTGCATTTCTATATGTTAACAACAAATAATACAAAAAGAAATTTAAAAACAATTATAATTACAATAACATCAATAAGAATAAATAGGAATGTCTGGGTTGCACAGTCAGGTAAATGTCCAACTTAAGCATCCTTGGCTCAAGTCATGATCTTGTGGCTCATGGGTTCAAGCCCTGCATCAGGCTCTGCACCACTAGTGCAGATTATAAATAAATAACAAATAAGTGTAAAAACATTTTAAAAAATAAATAAACTTTTATAAAAAGAATAGATAGCTAAGATACTTAGGAATTAACTAAGGAGAAAGACTTATACACTGACAACTACAAAACAGTGCTGAAAGAAATTAAAGACATAAATAAATGGAAAGACATCCTATGTTCGTGGATTAAAAGACTTAATATTATTAAGACATCAATACTATCCAAATCAATCTACAGGTTCAATACAATCCCTATTAAAATCCCAATAATATTTTTCTCAGACATAGAAAAATCTATTCTAAGATTCATATGGAATGTAAAGGGACTCCCAAATAACCAAAACAATCTTGAAAAAGAACAAATTTGGAGGACTGGTACGTCCTGATTTCAAAACTTACTACAACACTAAAGTAATGAAAACAGTATAGTCTTGGCATAAAGACAGATAATAGCCTAATGAAGTAGAACAGAGATCTCAGAAACAAACTCACATATAGGGTCTAATAACTTTTGATAAGGGTGCCAAGACCATTTATAGGAAAATACAGTGTTTTCAACAAATAGTTCTGAGAAATTGGATATTCACACGTAAAAGAATGAAGTTGGACCTAACATCATATACAAAAAAATTAACTCAAGATGGTTCAAAGATATAAGCATAAAAGCTAAAACTATAAGACTCTTAGAAGAAAACATAGAGGAAAGCTTTACGGATTTCAAAAAAGAAAACAAGTGTTGAAAAGGATGTGAAGAAAACAAACTCTTGCGCATTGTTGGTAGGATGTATGTGGCTTCTCAAAAATGAAAAATAGAATTATATCCATAGGATCTGACAATTCCACATCTGAGTATATGCCCCAAAGAATTGAAAGCAGCTATTGCATAGTCAGATACATTTGAAGAGCCATTTGTACACTCATGTTCACAGTAGCATTATTCACAACAACCAAAAGGTGGAAGCAACCCAAGTACCCACGGATGGATGAATGGATATGCAAAATGTAATATATACATACAATGGAATATTATTCATCCTTAAAACAGGGAGGAAATTCTGACACATACCACAACACAGATGAACATTATGCTAAGTGAACTAAGCCAGTCACACAAAGACAAATACTGCATGATTGCACTTTTATGAAGTATCTAAAGAGTCAAATTCAGGAGCCTGGCCCAGCAAGATGGCACCAGCTACATATCTGTGCCATTTCTCCAAGCTGCTGTCTCCAGTCAGTCTCCCAAGCAGCTCTGCAGTGCAATCAAAGTTCTATATTTGGGAACCCACATGACAGACAGGACTGCCTGCAAGTTGAACTAACCTTGAGCACCTCCCTCTTCTTGTGGATTTATCTCATCAAACAACATAATGAAGATGCTTTAGAGTACCAAAGAAGAAATGGATTGGAATAAACTTTTGAAATACTACTACAGTATGCTCTATGTAGTGATTATACCAGTTTCTTTGGTTTCACCAATCTGCTGAGTTGTAAATATGAGGGAAAAAGTTATATGTGACTGTATGTCAAACCAGCATTTGTGTTTTGCATCATTAAATGAAAAAATAAAAATACTTCTGTATTCTTCAATAAAATAAGTCAAACTTATAAAGACAGAAAGTACAAGGGTGGTTGCCAGGGGCTGAAGGAAGGGGGAAATGAGGAGTGATTGCTTAATATGTATAAAGTTCCAGTCTAATAAGACGAGAAAAGTTTTGGAGATGGATAGTAATTGCATAACAGTGTGAATATATTTGATGCCACTGAATTGTAACTTAAAAATGGTTAGTTTTATGTTGTATAGATTTTACCACAGTTTTTACAAATAAATAATTTTTAAAATAAATGAGAAAAAGTCTTAAAAAAAAGAATGCTGTATAACATCCTACTTAGCTGTCTTCCTGTTTCCATCCTTGTTATTCTACAGTCAAGTTTTTCAAAAGTGAATCAAATCATGTCAGTCTCCTGCTCAGAACTCTGCAATGGCTTCCCAACATTCTCAGAATAAAAATCCTTATAGTCAAACAAACAAACAAACAAACACAATCCTTACAGTTCACAAAGGCCTGACCTATCAGCCCATCCTACGTATCTATACAACTTCAGCTCTGTCCCTGAGAACTTTCCTACAGCTATGTCATGCACCTGTGCCAGAATGTCCCTGTCCCCTTCCTCACTTCATTTGGGTCTCTGCTTAAATGCCACCACCCCAGAGATGACTTTCTCGACCTCCCTTTCTAAAAAGTCTCCCCTCCACACACTCTACCCCCTTAACCTGCTTTATTTTGCTTTACAGTGTTCATCATCATCTCTGCTTCCTATAACATCATATATTTGTTTGTAAGTCATTGGACTCTTATAGTATGTTGTGTAGACTTCTCTAACTCCTTGGGGTTCTGGTCACCTCAGACGTCTGCTGTTGCCCATGTTCTCATCCCACCCTTGGCTCCCTCATATGTTATCAGGAGCCCCACACTTAAGCCTGTGGATATTCCAGCTTTCTTGTCCATACCATGCCGCTGAAAACAGCTTCCCTTGACCACCACTAGGACAGACAGCTCCACAAATTGTATGCTCTGACACAACTGAGGAGGCAGCCACAGAGGAACCCCTAGGGACATTTAAGTGGTGAATTCTCAAGTATCCTGAGCACACTATAGACAGTGAAGTTGGAGGAGGTTAGCTCCACAGACTGCCTGTGCCTTTGGGACAGGAAGTACTGGAGAAGGACCAGAGAGGGATCCTCCAAAGCATGGCACTGAAGCTAGTGGTTCCTCATGTCCACGTCTATAAGCAGTTTGCCTTCATGAACCCATTTCAGCCTCCCTTTCAGGTCATGTTTCCCGTTGGTAGCTCTCTTGCTTCCTTCCCATGCTTTGATCAAACTGAACTGTTTGTTCATCTCCCAAAATAAAAGGCACTATTTTAGGGCCTAAGAGTAGCATTCTTTGCTTCTTTGAAGATAAACAAGGAAGGCTTTGTTTGTTTTGCTTGTTTATAATTTGTTCAGTGGACCTGAAACAGACCTTAAAAATCATCATGATTCTTCCAAAGAAGTGCAGGCTTAGACCTGCTAAGGCTCTCAGTCTTGGCAGGCAGGTACGCCTGTGGCTAGTGCCACACAAGGCCTAGAACCCGGAACAGGGGTCTGAAAAGCTGCTAACAGTCTCCAGGGCCTGTGCACCTGGTTCCACTCCACTAGCAGTCTCTGCCAGCCCAAAGGCCACAGGAAAGACATGCTAGCTCTGGACACAGCCTCACCCTAGGTCTCCTACAACCCTGGAAACCACTGATTCTAGCACCCTGCCCCATCCCTTCCCAGCCTTGACCCTGGCCAGGAGATAGGAGCCAGAACTGCAAATCCTTCCTCATCTCATCTGTAGGTTCCACAAGTAACAAAAGTCTTGAAACCTGGAGGAAAATAAAGTAAGTCTTTCTCAAAAGTTCTGGGCTGTTGCCGCTCTGAAGATGAAGAGGAAAGATTCTCCTGGAACCACTGTACTAATGTCCCACAGCTCTCTCACAATGACTGTGGCCAAGACAGTGCGGTGATGTGACCTTCACACCGCAGAACGGGCGATACACCAGGTACTTAGCTGTACTGGTTCTTCATGGAGCTGTGTAGAAGGAGCTTGAACCAAGGCTGCTGCTTGGAGAACAAGGCTCTTCCTGGGCCTGGAACTCTTTCTAATGTTGGATTGACCCAACTGGAAGTTACCAGTGGACAAATATCATAGCATTACTAATCTCACCTTCAGAAAAAAAAAGAAAAAGAAAAAAGAGCTTGAGAAACAAAGTCTACAAGCAATCATTATAGGTTTTCATTCTCCTCCCCAAAAAGTCCAGCAAACTGACTAATGTTCAACTCATTAAAATAAAAGCAGTGGAAAAAATTTTCACCCTACACACCCTGAACTAACTCTAGTATATGAGGGCTTCAAGGGGCAGAGTAAGACTCCTTTCAATGGTGAGAAAGATAAGTGAGGAAGGAAAAACCCCCTTTTCCCCCACTACCCCTGAATCTGTAAACCTCAGAGAGTGGAGAAATCTTTTACGACTTTCTTTTATTTTTAGAACAGTACGGAATTTCTAAGCATTCCAGAGGCAGGCAGTCACTTCACTGAGAAGGGCCCCTTACAAAGTGTTTTTGGTACAATTTGGCCTGATAACATAAAGAGCTGAACCCAACTTTTCAGAATGGCAAATGAAGTCATTTGTTTAGTGTAGAAATGGAAAGGTTCTGTGACTTTAAACAAAAAGATAACCCTAAGTGATCAGAGAAATAAATGAACATATTTTTCTAATTTGTTTTTCCTGACAACCTTGAGAAAAAAGAAAAATAATGTTAGCCTATTTTATGTGTAGCATGCTTCAGGGCACAGAGAACTTCTCTGGAACTCATAAATTTTCTTTTTTTAAGTTTATTTTGAAGGTGGAGGAGCATGAATGGGGCCGGGGGAGAGAAAGGGAGAGAGACAGAATCCCAAGTGGAGTGGAGCCATGCTGTCAGTGCAGAGCCCCCCATGAGGCTCAATCTCACAAACCATGAGATCATGACCTGAGCCAAAATCAAGAGTTAGATGCTCAATTGACTGAGCCACCCAGGTGCCCCAAGAACTTCTCTGAAACTCTTAAAGACTGTAGAATTCCTTGAAAGATAAGAATCAGCTTTGATTTTGAAGGAGATCGCAGTTGGTCCTAGATAATAAAGTGAATTAGGGAAAATCAGGGCCAATTTCTTGCTGATTTTATTGATGTACCAGTCACAGAAGCTTTTACTCAGACTTTTAGGGACACTGACTTGAATCTAGCAGGTATATTCTTTTAAATACAAATCTGGGATTCTTAAAAAGTCAGAACTACTGTTAAGGGCCTAGGGAAAGTGCTTATTTTCATAATGCAAGATTAAACACCAAGGAAGAAGTCAGTGTGAGTCGTGATTCTATTTAGGTCATTAACAAAGAGAAGGAATGGAAGCAAAACTTGAAAACTCAGGGAATTTAGAAAGCAACAAAGTTTATGCATGGGAAGGCTCATTCTGTGATAAGACAAACAAATAAAAGAATTACCCAGTGTAGTGGGCTGAATGGTCACAGCAAACATATGTCCACATCCTAATCCCAGAGTCTGTAAATTTTTTAAGATGTTATGAATCTATTCTGAATCAGAGTAAATCGTGTTCACTGTGGCTCAATTCCTTACAAATCATACTCCTTGGATAAATGTTAACACAGTTAAGCAGTTTTAATGTTTATTCCTAACTTATACTGGACACACAGCAGTTTAACTATACAAAAGGCAAAGCCAGCCTGGTGTCCTGGGACCAGAAGTGTGGTGAGGGGCTCCTACCTTTGCCTCAGGGAGCAAGTGGCCAAGTCAGAATCCTGAACAGAGTCAAAAAATGGTCTGCTCCGACCTTGGCAGACTAGTTGTACTGTCTTAGGAACACACTGGGGCCCTTGCCTTGGTGGAGAGAAAGAAAGAAGGACACAAAGATAAGCAATATAAGGAATTTCTGACATAAACTTAGTTCCTTTGCCCAAAAATCAATCATAGTGCCATCCCCTAAAAGACAACACTGTAATGCATTCCCTTCTAGACATTTTTCTGTGCTGCTTTTTGCTCATTTGTTGTTTCCTTTTTTTGACATAAATTTGCATCCTGCTTTTTCCCCACTAACACCTTAAAACAAACATTTTCCAACTTCAGAATAATTCTTTTATTTGTAAATGTTTACTAATTTATTTTGAGAGAGAGGGGGAAGGTGAAGGAGAATCCCAAGCATGCTTCAGTTCAGCAGAGTTTGATGTAGGGCTAGATCCCACTACCACAAGATCATGACCTGAGCAGAAATTAAGAGTTGGATGCTTAACCAACTGAGCCACCCAGGCGCCCCCAGAATAAATATTTTAATGACTGAATTATTTTCTGTCAACAGGATTCATGCACTGCAGTTGAGAGAATCAACTGCTTTCAAGGTTATTTTTATTCCCCTGATGCATAAAACTTTTCTTAAATTCAGAGTAATAGACCACTGTGGACGTTCTGGGTTAGTGTCAGTAACAGACTGTNTAACATGGCAGATGATAGAAAAGGATTCTTGAGAAAAATAGCAAATGAACTACCAGAAAACCCCAAGGAATATTCTATTTTTTGCTTTCCCTGAGTTGAGTCTGAGTTTGAAGCTGGAGCTTTAAGAATTAATGTAGAGGGCTATAGGGTAGGGGACCCTCCTGATCTCTCACCTCATGGCTAGGCTCTGTGCCAAAGCACCTGGGCCTCCCTGAGAGACCCTGTGAGTGATTTCTGGGCACAGCAGCAGAAGTAGTGGTGTTACCCTGATTTCCCTCTGCGCTTGGCCAGCCCAGGCACTGCTTGTGCTCAGGCATTTAAACGGCAGCCACAATGGCAGCAGGGTGAAGGCCTGTGTCTCCTCCTTTCACATCTATAGACAGAAGGATGATCCATCTTGAGCAGAAAACCTCAAGGGCATTTGGGAAATAGAGAGGCATAGGGAAGGCTGGGAACAAGGACAAGACAGGGGGAGGTAGTAAGAAATGGACTGTCACCCCAGATGAAGACATCCAAGACAGACCATCCATTCTGGTCTCTTTATCACTGAGGTAGGATCTGAGTCCCACCAGGAAGCATGGGGCTTGGGCTTGCTTACCATCAGTTCTATTCCTCACCACCACCATGCCTTCTTCTCTACTCTCTTTGGAGTGGGGCAGCAAGTTCACCCTTAAAGGCTGCATATCTCAGACCCCCAGGTCAGCCCAGCATCTGGCTGGATCTGGAGTGTGGAAGACGGGAGTGAGGAGGCATTCACTCTTCATTCTGATGGCAGCTGTCTCTACTGTGGTTCCAGCTCCTGTCTGCCTGTCCCACCATGGCCCCAGCTTCTGCAAGGTGATCCCTGAGCCTGGGGAAGGCCATGTCCTCCCTTTTTCCCTGAAGCCACCATGGTAATCACGTCCCATTGTGCTGATCTCTGTGTTACCTCATGCTTCTCTCAGTCAGCTCCTCTTATAGCACAAACCTTCCCTGTTCTAAATACTCAGCATGGACTCTGTGTTCCCAATTGGTCTCTGGCAACAATACCACCTCTGCCCATGTGAGCTGATGGATGAGCTTCTCTGATGAGCTCCTGGTTCTATGAGGGCATATGCTGACTACACTCAGATGCTCCCACAATTAGCTACTGGGCATCCTCCATGTGTCTGGCCCATGCAGGCACTGCCACACACATATCTCAGGTAGTCTCATGTAGTCAGGTGAGGCATAACCTAAATAATAAGGTGGCCACATTTCAGAGATGCTGAGTAATTATGCATCCTCCCACCATTAGCAATGCCTGGGATACAAAATGTAGATCCCTTTGACATGATAAACCCATCTATCCATATTAAGTGATTTCTATTTACTAACAGAAATGATGACTCCTCTTAGTATTGCTGAGCCTTTCCATGGCACTCACACTTATTTTGCACTGTAGTTTTCTTAGCTTATCAGTCTTTTCTCCATCTCAGCAGCCCTGAAAATGGGGGCAGAATATTCTTCTTCAACTGGGCATGCTCAGTAGAATGAGCACAAGCTGATGGGCCAAGAAAACAGTAACACAAAATGCATCATGCATTCAAGTATCTAAAGAGTAGTTGACAGCTGCTTTAATAGCTGGAGACCTCAGAATTCCACAGAGCCCAGGAAATAATATTATTTCATCTGAGTCATTAGGGAGGTCCCACGCACTAAGCCACTTAGGAACTTTCCAGACAAACCAATTCACTTTGCGCTCCACAGATGAGCCATGAGACTCCTGTTAATGACGTCCCAGGACCCAATTAGCACTACCCTATGCTCCAGTGGGGAAACAAAGATGCCCTAGAAGG
The DNA here is from genome assembly GCF_008692635.1 of Crocuta crocuta. Classification (NCBI taxonomy): domain Eukaryota; kingdom Metazoa; phylum Chordata; class Mammalia; order Carnivora; family Hyaenidae; genus Crocuta; species Crocuta crocuta. The sequence continues at coordinate 11,821,781 of NW_027527955.1, forward strand.
AAAGGAGCTTTGCCTGGCAGTCCACCCTGGGCTTTGTCCTGGTGGAGTAGAGGAGGTGGGTTTGGCAAAGGAGTAAATGCTGTAGAAAAACAAACAGATGGAAAACATGAGGTGAAGAAAGCATTCTGACATCTGAATTTTCCACACTCCAGGAATGTCAGTGTTTATAAATTCCTTCTCCTGGAGTACATAAAAAGACTCTTCTGTTTTGAGTGTGTTAGGTCATTAGGAGCCTGGAAGGATGAAACTCCAGGAAACTTGGTGGGATACATTAAGGAACCAGCTTGCTGTAGAGCTGTTGTCTTTCCTCTCTGTATAAAAGAATAGAAAAGAATAAATGAGTTTCTCCAATGGGCCAGAATTAGAAAAACCTCACATGTCTTTGCAGCACCACTGTCTCTACTGCCACTGACACATAGTAGTTGCTTAGTAAATATATGCATATGGATGAAGAAAGAAATGAAATAATCTTGCCAACTTCAAAAAATACATCTTCATTTATTCTTTTTTTTAAATAATCCATTTGTCCAACAAACATTAAGCAGAGCTGTATCAGTTCCTGTGCTGGATGGAGGTACACAATAACATCTAAGACATGGGTCCTGCCCTCAAGAGGGTCACTGCCAGAAAAGGAACATTCCTGAGTATTTTGTCAGTCAGTGGGAGCCAGTCCTAGGGCCCAGCTAACCACACAGGTACCTCTTTTTTTTTTTTAATAAGCTTATTTATTTTTGAGAGAGAGAAAGAGAGAGCACAAGGCGGGGGAGGGGCAGAGAGAGAGAGAGAGAGAGACCGAATCCGAAGCAGGCTCCAGGCTCTGAGCTGTCAGCACAGAGCCCGAAGTGGGGCTCGAACTCAAAAACCGTGAGATCATGACCTGAGCCAAAGTCAGACACTTAACCGACTGAGTCACCCAGGCGCCCCTCTACTACAGGTACCTCTTGTGTGAATGACAGCCCTTCTGGATATGAGGATTATGATAAGGTGTAGCTTCATCAGTTCCCTGCAATGGGAACTCCCTGGTGTTGCCCCTGGTGTCCTGGTGAAGTAGAGACCCCCTCAGTCCAGAACACATCCTGGCACATTCGACAGGTTCTGGTCAGCTCTTCTTCCTAAGGAAGAGCACAGCAGAAAAGGCCTCTCAGAGGCTGTGGGGCAGGAGCTGGCTCTGGAGAGAAGTGACTGTCGCAGATGGAAGGGCCTTTATGGCAAACAGAATCTCAGAGAAAAACCAGGTACTCTGCAGGGAACAACAGCCAGCCTGAGCTCCACCCTGCCTCACCATTTCCAGCTGTGTGTGTGTGTGTGTGTGTGTGTGTGTGTGTGTGTGTGACTTACCCTTTTTGAGTGTGCTCCCTGTTAAATGATAACAGTGCTGTAGCAGCCCAATGGGGTTATCCTGCTCTGCAGGATAATGAAATTAATGCATGTGAAGGGCTCAGCACAAGACCTGATAATACACCAGTATACAATACTGGCTAAGTTTGGGGAGAGGATAGAAAGAGGAATGGAAAATAGAGCCTACTCGCAAGGAGCTCAAAGAATAATAGTTCAGCTAGACATTTTCACAAAAATTATATATTTGGTAGACTATAAATATTGTACAGAAAAAAAAACCAGATGAATCAAATCCCTTTAGTGTTGATTACATTCTAGTCCAGTGTGATGGTCAATTTTATGTTTCACCTTGGCTAGGCTATGGTGGTTTGGTCAAACACCTGTCTAGAGGCTGCTGCAAAGTACTTTTTAGATGAAATTTACACTTAAATCACCAGACTTTCAGTAAAGCAGAGTGTCATCTGTCATGTAGGTGGGCCTCATCCAGTCAGATGAAGCCCTTAAGAGAAAGACTAAAGTTTCCCAAAGTAAAGGAAATTCTCAAAACTGCAAAATAGAAACCCTGCCAGAGTTTCTGGCCTGCTGCCCTGTGGAATTTGGACTCCAGATATCATCATCTCTTAAGAGGATTTCCAACGTACCAGTCTGTCCCATGGGGTTCATTTGCACGAACCAATTGCTTAAAATAAATTTGTGTACGTGTTTGCATGTATGTATCCTATTGGTTCTGTTTCTCTGGAAAACCCTAATATAGAGGGAAATATGACATAATATTATGAGGAATCAGTAGCATTATACACAAGGGGGAAGACTATGTTAGTAACAGTGCTATTGGGGAATACAGATTGACAGCATTTGGGGAAAAGTGAAAACTAGCAAACAAACAATCTGTCTGTATTTGCAAGATTCTGTTTGGGGGTCCTCTTGGTCTCAGCTCCACATTGTATTAAAGCAGGCCTTCTTGAGACTCTACAATTTCAAACAGACCTCTTAAGGAATTCACTTCCCTGAAAAGAGGAGGCAAAGCAATGTATCCATTCACTGTTTGGCACTTAGCAGTAGCTGCCTGGCATTTTAATGAATGGTTGGTTTTGCCCTCTCTCCAACTCAGTTATAACCTTTCCTAGGTACTCTCGGTGTGGAGCCTGCCATTCTAAACATACAAGGTTCTCAAGAAACATTGCTCCAATTGTACTGAGTCAAACATGCCTTCCCATGGACCTCCGATTACTCCATTAGAATATATTAAACTCCAATAAATGGCAGCATTCTAGGCAGACCCAAGGGGATAGATGATCATGTAGAAACTACTCTTGCCTCTCTTACTTCCTCTCCCTCCATCCTGCACAAACAATTCCTGATCCTTGTTCACCTGTACCTGGCCTCATGCCCAACATTTAGTCAACAATTACCATGGACCAATGGGACGCAGAGCCGGTGCTTGATGCCTGGTGGGAAAGGAGAGGAGAACTCTAGCCTCTGGTTTCTTGGCCTCTAACTCCAGTGGCCACTTTCTCTGCCCCGCCTCCACCATCTGCCCCCTCTGGCATAGCCTCAGCTCTGTCTTCACCATTAAGCACACCATCTCCAAAGTCTCTGTTTCAACAGCCTGCTCATTCTTGGCTACCACCTCCTCACCTCCTGATTCACTCATTTGAGTTTCCCCACTCCAGCTACACTTCAAGACCACGAGGTCCTCTAATCCCCAGGACTTCTCCTCCCAGCCAGGCTTTTGTCTTCACCAACCTGCTGAATGACTCTTTGTTTTCAAGTTTATTTATTTTAGAGAGAGAGTGAGAGTGAGTGGGGGAGGGGCAGAGAGAGAGAGAATCATGCATGCACCCAAACACACATTAAACACTTCCTAGGCTCAGAGCCCATGGTCCAGCACATCAGCCTCACTGCTACAAACACCCTGGGCCCCCTACCTCTGCCGCCATTGAATTCACCTGGCAAAACCCCAACCGTCATTAAACCCAACTATCTGCCTGCTACATGGCTACATTCCAGCAGCAGAAACTGGGTGAAGAAAATCTAACAGTCCTGCTGCATGGGTTTTTTTTTTTTTTCATTAAAAATGTAGAAGATAACTTTTATATGGTCACATTTCCCTGGTAAATCAAGTCCCCTCTCCTCAAAGAGACTGTGTGGCAACTCCTCCTCCCTCCTCAAACCTACAGGAAATTTTTTTCTTCACTTTCAGCTTGCGACCTGATTTTATACTTCACTGAGAAAATACATAAAATTAGATGAGAACTACCTCATCTTCCCACCACTGAACTCAGAACCTGTGTGGAGACCCACAGCTGAGAGTTTGCCTTCTCAACCTGCTCTTCTCCAAAGCCAGGCCTCTCCTGTGCTCTGCAGCCAACCATTTCTCCCTACTCAAGAGCTTGCTCCTATGGTGTAAATTTCTTCCTTGCTGGATCATTCCAATCAACATATTAATTTGCCTCAATATGACCCATTTAAATATATTCCTGAGTTCCATGCCCCTCTAGCTATTTTTCCATTTCTTTGTTTTCCTTTAGAGCAAAGAAATTGTCTTTTTCATTCTACTCCCTCATCCTCCATTCTCTACACAACTTCTCCTCCCAGCCAGGCTTTTGTCTTCATCAACCTGCTGAATGACTCTTAGTTTTTAAGTTTATTTATTTTAAAGAGAGAGTGAGAGTGAGTGGGGGTGCAGAGAGAGAGAGACAGAGAGAGAGTGAGAGAGAGAATCCCAAGCAGGCCTTATGCTGTCAGTGCAGGGCCCAATGCAGGGCTCAGACTTATGAATCATGAGATCATGTCCTGAGCTGAAATTAAGAGTTGGACATTTAACTGACTGAGCCACCCAGGAGCCCCACCCACTGAATGATTCTTAATGAGACCCCCAGTGACAACTATTTTGTCAGCTCCAGAGGTCCGCTTTCTGTCCACATCTTCTCTGTCCTCAGAAGCACTGGCCATTGCCCACTATTTTCATAAACCATGTTTTTTCCTAGGTTTCTTGATACCACAATATCCTGGTTCTTGTCCTACTTGAGTGGCAAGTCCTTTTTTTTCTTTTCTAATATGGAAAGTTTTAAATATGTACAAAAGTCAACAATATAATATAATGATGTTCTTATCACTCAGCATCAACTCATGACCAATCTTGTTTCATTTATCTCCTACCTACTTCCCACTCCCAAATTATTTGCAAGGCCCAGACATATTTCATCCGTAAAGATTTCTGTATGTTTTTCCAGATAAGGACTCTTTTTATAGAAAACATAACCACTCCATCATTGTCACACGTAAAAAAGTTAACGATCCTTGATACCAGTGGCTGCTTCCTTTTAGCTTCCTTTACTGGCTTCCCTTCTGTACCTGACCTCTAAATACTGGAGTCTCAGGCTGCAACCCTTGTTCTCTTCTCTTTTTACTACATTTCCCTAGACAATCTCAGTCAGTCATAGAGTTTTGAATGTCATCTATATGTTTATGACTCCCTTGAGTTCCAGTTTTCTGTGGTCAATAGCTTAACTTAAATTTCTAATAAGAACAGCAATTTTGGTGTGACAAAAGAGGATCTTTGATTCTTTCTTTATCCAACCCTAGCCCCACACCTTTTTACTTTCAGCTTTACCCATCCTAATAAGCGGCACTACCATCTATCGCTTGCTCAGTCAAAAATCTGGCAGTTATCCTTGATTTCTTTACTTCTAACTCATGTAATAGGGACTGCTATTTGGCTCCAGTGTTTTCTTTTCTTCCATAGTAAGAGAACTTTTACCAGGCAAATATGCACCCAGAATAAAGATGCCACTTCTCAGCTTTCCTTATACTTAGTTGTGGCCCTATGATTTGGTTCTGGCCAATTGGATATAAATGGAAGTTTCAAAGGACCACTTTTGTCTCTCCCTTATCAGTTTCTCTATCTTCACATTTTGAATGCAGAGGCTGCCTTGTACCACAAGGATGAGGGTCACTCCCTAAGATGCCCTAATAATGAGCTGTTAGTATGTATGTCATTTAGGGTCTAGTCTGGAGATAGAATTTAAACAGGCAAAATTTAATATAAAGAATTACTATTTATAGGGTGTTGGGTACTAAAAGGGGATAAAACAAATCTCTAAAGGATACTTGAGGGCTAAGTGTAGCCAAGGAAGGAACAAATTTGTAAGGAGGGAGAGGCTCAGAACTTGTTGGAAAGGATATGGCTGCAGCCTGCTAGAGGTGGAGAAGTTTGGTGGGTTAGCTTAGAAGAAATTCACAGCGAGTGGACTAGCTGGTGGGTGGGAAAGTAGGCCAAAGCTGGACAGTAATGGCCTTGGGATGCCCTATATACATGCCACCAGAAGTCACTTCATCGGAGCAAGAGGAAGAGAAAGAAAACCATAACCAAGAAGAGAAACTCCTTCTTTCTGCCATATCTATATAGGACCGTCGATTGACAAAGCTAACATTATGCCAACCAGCAAAGGAAAAATGTTTACAGAGTCCAGTTCCGGTGCCAAAACAATGCAATGAAGAATGCTTTTGGAGTTAAGAAGCAAAGTCTGTATGCGAGGCTGCCATAACACAGACCAGGAAGGCACTCCTTTAAGTTAGAAAATCTGCTTGTTGCAGATGAGAGAGGGCAGGTCCACAGGCCTCAGTGCTCTGCCTGCATCCTGAGGCAGAAAAGGGACACAGTGGCAATAGGCCTCCTGCCTTAGGGCCTGGTCAGTGGCTGGAGAAACCTCGCCATCACAAACGTAGCAGGGATTCCATCAAGTCTGTTTCCTAACTTGGGAGGATAAATTTAATAATATTTTGACACTTAGGTTTAAAATTTGTGTAGTGGGGGGCGCCTCGGTGGCTTAGTCGGTTAAGCGTCCGACTTTCGCTTAGGTCATGATCTCGCAGTTCGTGGGTTCGAGCCCCGCGTCGGGCTCTGTGCTGACTGCCAGCTCAGAGCCTGGAGCCTGTTTCAGTCTGTGACTCCCTCTCTCTCTGACCCTCCCCTGCTCACGCCGTCTCTCTCTCTCTCTCCTAGAAATAAATAAAAACATTAAAAAAAAAAGAATATTTAAAAATAAATAAATAAATAAAAAATAAAAATAAAATTTGTGTAGTGGATTCAGAGGGGTGGAGTGGAAAGTGGTTCAAGTTTTCTGGCTTTGTTTTCTCACCTGAAGGTAGGGATGACAGTATGTCTCCTAAGGCTGTGTGAAGATTGGATGGGTCGGTCTTCACAAGAGTATGAGAACAATGGCTGACACAAAGTTGTTAGCTATTACTATTATTATCATTTCAGGAAAGGTAAAAGAGGTCCTATGACTACCTTTTTTTGCTTTATTTTATCCTTAGAAGGAGATAACATTCAATCAGAGAATTTATTCCCTATTCTCCATTTGCATACCTAAAATTTTTGCCAGAAATTAAATTATTCACACAAGTATTTTCAAACTATACACGCTTCTCTGGCTTTAGGGCCAATTTCTGAAGCTGTTACAATCTGGCTGGTGGATAAATTTACATGTGAAAAAAAAAAGTTGAGTTATTGGAATCAAATAGTCAACTCCTAGCCTGAGGAAAAGGAGACACAGAGCCTTACGCCTTCCACAGAGGAAAGCACAATAGGAGTCCACTCTGACCAGGGAAAAACAATGCAGAGCATTTTATACTTCCCTTGCAGAGAGATGTTTTGTGTCTTCCTGTCAAGGAGACATGAGAGAGAAGAGACAAGAGAGAATTAGAGACCCTAGAGCAGGAAGCCAAAGGAAAAAGACACATATTTGTGCTACATAAACATACCAAAGGCAAATAATTAGCCCACATTTGCTGGTGTGGAAGCTGCTAGTCAGCCCTTCCTGAGAAAGAAGGAAACCTGAAGACTACAAAATACAAAGTCGGTCCAGGAGAGACCTGCACACCCTACCTACAGCCTAGAGAGTTCACTGAGGAGAAGCCAGCAAGTCCTGGCACCCTGGTCTCCACCACATGACAGAAAGAACTGTTAACATTCAAGTCCGAACTGCATGGCACAGGAGAAATGTGTTTGGTAGGGGTTTGGTTTGCTTTTGTGTTTCCCTGAACTCTGACACCCCATTAAATTGGACTAAGGGCAATCCATGGCCAGGGGTGTCCCAAGCCAGAGGCTCTGGGAATCACGGAGGTGGCAGCAAAGGGTAGGGTGAGTAGGCTCATCCTCTTGGCAAAGATGGGTCTGGATCTGGGTATTCCTCACTGTGAGAATAGGCTCTGCCTCTCTACAAATAGGTTGGGTCTTTACATATCCAGTATAATTTGTAATTATAGACTGCCAAGGAAACGATTAAGTGAATGCTCAAGGTCTCAATCCTCTTCTCTGGAACGTTCGCAGTGTGTCTTTTTTTTCCCCCATTGCTTTCCTTAGAAACCTGCCTTGGTGTCCAACATGGGACGTGGACAAAATTCCCTATTTCAGAACCTCGCTGACTAGCTTTGGACTAGAAATAGGTTTGACACTTGAAGCCACAACCTTAGTTCCAGCCATTATTCCTTTGGTTGTTGTTATTAATGACTTTGATGGCAGGTGATGGAAGACATATCAGACTTTAGAGAAGGTGATGCAGAGGCCAGTATTGTCTGCCTGGAATGTTCTTCTCACTGCACACTTGATTTTTTCTCCTTCTTCAGATCTCAGTTTAAATATCACCTGCCCAGATAGTCTTCCCAATCACCTATCTACTGTGGATACCCTGTGTGACAGTTTATGGCTAGGCCATGGTCCCCAGATATGGATACATGCTATTCTGGATGTTCTTGTGAGGGTTTTTTTTTTTTAATGAGATTTACATTTAAATCAGTAGGCTTTGAGTAAATCACCTTGCCCTTCCTAATGTGGGTGGACCTCATCCAATCAGTTAAAGGCCTAAATAGAACAAAAAAACTGACTTCCCCTGAGCACTGAGAGAATTCTGCCAGCAGAGAGCCATTAGACTTCACCTACAATATTAGCTCTTCTGATTCTACGGATTCTACAATTTGAACTCAAACTGTAGTTTTTACTTGAGTATCTAGCCTGCTGGCCTCCCCCATCAGATATTGGACTCACCAAGCCTTCACTACTGCCATGAGCCAATTCCTTAAAATAAATCTCTTTCTCTCTATATATAAATATCTCCCTCTGGAGAACCCTAATATACCAGGCATGTACACATCATTATCCTTTTCCTCAGTCTTTGCTCATGTCCTTCAGAGGCTCATTCCAATGTGCAGCTATTTTATTTATTGTTTGACCTATTCCTGTAATGTCTTTCTGAATGTAAATTCCATGACGGCCAGGCAGATGTACCTTGCTCTCTCTGTGTCGTGTTCTTAACACTTCTGAGAAGTGCTTGGCACATGGCGGAGGCTAGCAGATCTTGGTTAAATGACAGAATAGCTAAGGTTCTCCAATAAACCATGGGCTAGGTGAACTCCTGCATGCAAACCACAGTTTTAATGTGTGTCAGAATATTGTGTAGAAAATGCTCACAACCACAATAAGCTACAGTTCACAACCACTAGGAGGGCTAGACACACAACCACAAAAGACAATAACAAGATCTGGCAAGCATGTGGAAAAAATAACTCTCATACACTGGTGGCAGGAATGATGCAACTACTATAAAAAATGATTTTATAGTTCCTCAGAAAATTAAATGTGGAATTACTCTAGGACTCCAGAACTCAGCTTTTAGACATATACCCAAGAGAAATGAAAACATGTCCCCAGTAAGACTTCTGCACAAATCTTCACAGCAACATTGTTCTTTTTTATTTTTATTTTTTAATGTTTATTTTTGAGAGAAAGAGAGACAGAGCATGAGTGGGGTGGGGGCAGAGAGAGAGGGAGACACAGAACCTGAAGCAGGCTTCTGGCTCTGAGCTGTTAGCACAGAGTCAGCAGAGGGCTCGAACCTGTGAACTGCGAGATCATGATCTGAGCCAAAGTCAGATGCTTAACCGACTGAGCTGCCCAGGTGCCTCCATAGCATCATTGTTCTTAATGGTCAAAAGCTGGAAATCACCCAAATGTCCATCAGCTAATGAACGGACAAGCAAGATATAGTATGTCCATACAATAGAATATTATCCAGCAACAAAAAGGGATAATAATGAAGTACTAATACATGCTGCAATGTGGAGGAACCTTGAAAATTCTGTGCTAGTAAAGGAAGCCAGACACACAAGGCCACTTATTGTATGCTCTGTTTATAGGAAACACCCATAAAATGTAAATCTATAGTGACAGGAAGTAGATTAGTGGTTGCCAGGGGCTTGGGGGCTGGGGCAACTGGGGAATGACTGCTAATGAGTATGGGGGTTCTTTGGGGTGATAGAAGTGTTGTGGAATCAGTGGTGATAGTGGCACAACCTTGCACACATACTAAAGGTCACTGAATTGTACACTTCGAAGTGGTGAGCTTTATGGTATGTAAATTGTATACATTTATTGTTTTTAATTAAAAAAAAATGCTCTCAAGAGATGAGCTGTCATGAGCTAACAATGGTGCTGAATGCAGCCTCAAGCTGGGAGGAACCCACAGCATCTCAACCACTCCCTTAAAAAACCTGCATATGTGAGCAAGGACATCTCTAAACGAGGGTTATATTTATAACCATGAGGATAACAATATTAATACTGTACTCTATTTTTGTTTCTGGCATATAAATATGCTTGTAGGTTATTTATCATTCTTAAAACTCATTTAGCCATTATTTAAGAACCTGGAGGCATAGCCACCTTCAAAACCATGTGTCAAAACACTGGTTAAGTACATGCAGTGTCAAACGTGGCTAGTATGAAATGATACTTCTGGCTGCCACAAAAAATAAAACTCCCCACATGTCAGCTTCCTGGAGGAGCACTATAGACAATCATTCATCATGAGTCCAACCTCAACCACAAAAGCCAGATCCCCTTCTTGTCACCACCCTCTTAGCCATGTGCTCTGGCTACTTCAGGTTTCACTTCCTGATGCTGACACCTGCTCCCTGGTGGCATGTCTGTTGTTGAGGACACACTGAGAGGGCGGCCCTCTCCCAGGGGACCCACGCAAGAAGCTTCTCGTACCCCAGAGTCACCCATCCAGTCTGGGGAGAGCCTGGTGAAGGGAGAGAGGGTTACTCTGCAGAGAATGTGCTAGACCACATCCCCCACCTACACAGAAGGCCTCAATAGCTTGGGGTGTCTGCTTCTGTCACTGCAACTTTCAGAAGAAAGTACAGTGGAGCACACTGGAGCCCCTTCCTCCCCTGTGAAAACCAAGTGCACAGAAAGTATTAGGAAAATTTCATCTGAAGAAAAGCAAGGGGGAGCCTGGGAAGACTGCAGCCAACTTCTTAACACATACTCATAAAGTCTATTTTTGCCAGCTCTAGGACAAACAGCACCTGGCCAGAAGACTTTAAAAATAAAAATCAGTCAATCAGTGCTGCAGCTTTTCACTCCCTAAAAATGATTAAGTGGGCACTAAAATCCCATTTTGAGGGGCGCTTGGGTGGCTCAGTCAGTTAAGCATCCGACTCTTGATTTCAGCTCAGGTCATGATCCACAGTTCCGTTCGCGGTGTCAAATTCTGCCTTGGGCTCTGCATTAACAGCACAAAGGCTGTTTGGGAGTCTCTGTCTCCCTCTCTTTCTGCCCCTCCCTCACTCGCATGTGCTCCCTCTCTCTCAAAATAAATAAACTTAAAAAATAAAACAAATAGGGGCACCTGGGTGGCTCAGTTGGTTAAGCATCTGACTTCAGCTCCGGTCATGATCTCACGGTTTGTGGGTTTGAGCCCCGCGTCAGGCTCTGTGCTGACAGCCGGCTCAGAATCTGGAGCGTGTTTCAGATTCTGTGTCTCCCTCTCTCTCTGACCCTCCCCTGCTCACGCTGTCTCTCTCTCTCTCTCTCTTTCTCTCCTTCTCTCTCTCTTTCTCTCCTTCTCTCTCTCTCTTTCTCTCTCTCTCTCTCAGAAATAAATAAAACATTTTAAAAAATAAAAATAAAACAAATAAAATAAAACTTCATTTTGAATGCTATTTGGGAGCAATCACTAGAAGCCTGAGGTTTTTCAAGCAAACTAATCTTGGGCTGTGGGTACCAGGGATAGTGCATGGAGGGCCAAGCATATTGGCAGAAAGTTTCCCCCAAATTAAATGAGTAGAAATAGGCCTGGTTTTACTAGATACATGCCTAGCATTAGTCCTCTGATGATGTTCAATAGCTTGTTGCATTAAGGGAATGGGAGAGAAAGGACCTTTAGTGTAGTCAATACAAAAGCAGGAATATGTGGAATTCTGAGTGTGATAACAAAGTAGCAGACACAGCAGGCCAGTGAGTCACTTACGTTCATGTTAGATATTGAATTCTCTGCCCAATGGGCCCAATCAACATGTGCCTCCTGAAATGAAGTACTGAGAACTGAGTATCATTGCTGAGCAGTGTGCAGAACCTGAATCAGATCACCAGGAAACATCAGCCATACTCAGACTGGGGACAGTCTACAAACTTATTGACCTGTACTCCTAAAAAAGGTCAATGTCATGAAATACAAAGACAAACTCAGGTACAGTTGTAGATTAAAAAGACACTAAAGAAACATAACAATTAAATGCCTTGGATTTTCTTTTGCTGTAAAGTATATTATATTATTGGGCCAACTGACAAAATATGCATAAGGTTTATAAATTAGAGAATAATATTTTAACAATATCAATTTCTTGGTTTTGAAAAAATTCCCTATGGGTTTGTAAGAAAACATCTTCTGTTGAGAAAAAAATACACCGAGGGCACCTGGGTGGCTCAGTTAGGTAAGCATCCAAGTCTTGATTTCAGCTCAGGTCATGAGATTGTTAGATTGAGCCCCATGTCAGGGCTCTATACTGGGTGTGGAGTCTGCTTGGGATTCTCTCTCTCCCTCTGCCCCTCCCCCACTCGCTCACATGCTCTCTCTCAAAAAAAAAAGACTTAAAAAGAAAGAAAATATACACTGAAATATTTAAGAATGAAGAGACACCATGTCTGTGTCTTGTTCTTAAATGACCCAAAAAATAGAGAGAAGAAATAGGAGACTTTCTTCATGAGCAAAATCATGATTCAGCTAGCAAGGAGGATGGGAAGATTGGATGTTGTATCTCACAATAAGCACACAGACCTTAATAAGGTGGTTGTTATTGCTGAAAAACAACTTGGGTAAATATACCCTAAACTATTAAAACATGCAATTATATGTAACAGAACATCAAGTGAAAATTTTTCACATAGTCCTAGAATTAACCAGATGTATTAAGCACCCCACATTCAGAGAGCTGCTATCAACAGGGGTTATCTATTTACCTCAGGTTCAGAGCCAATCCTACTTTCCTACCATACCCCACACTCAGTGACTTTAAGGAAAAGTTTAAAAGGTAAAGGCGTCCTCAGGTTTTTGACTAATATAGTGTTTATGAAAAGAAGCTATTTCCTTCCATTCTCTAAAACCCAGGGTAAGACCCCAAGAGAATCAGCTATAAAGGTTTGGGAAGACAAGAAGGGGAGAATTTTATTTTATTCCTTGCTTGAACATCAGTAGTAGAGGTCAAATCTGCCCTTGTTAGTTGAGCAAGAGGAAGAGAAACTTCAGGATGATTGCAAAGTGGAGAGAGGCCTCCACAATGGAGCTTGTACACTCAACATCTGACAAGACAAAGATGCATATTCTTCCAATATGGTAAACAGACTCCAGTGAAAATAACTAGGTTTAGGTCACATTGCGGATGCCAGATCAAAGACAGTTAACCTGAAGGAAAGGATAATCCCAGGATCAAGAGGTATGGGAAGGACAGGGGCAGTGAGAAGGGGGGAAAGAAAAGCCAGTACAATTACAAAGCCATGTGGTCTGGAATGTTGCCTAATAAATCAAATCTGATCTTGTCAAGGGAATCAAACCTGCTCTCAATTACACTTATACAAGCTGCATTTAACCTAATAAACTCCCAATAACTATGACAGGTTTAGTTAGTGCTAGGAAGACAAAGAAAAACAGCTTGAATAACTTTTGAGGTAGTTTGGAAATGAATAGGAATAAGCCTTAAATGTCAAAATAAGACTGTTCTAAAACAAGAGTCCCTAAAGAATTATAAAATTTGAAAAACATATTAATAAAGAATGACATACACATTGGTAAATTTTGACAAGCCTGGTTGGACAAAATTATTAGAAAAAAAATGTTAAACACTTTTTTCTTTTTAAAGTTTATTTATTTATTTTGAGAGAGAGAGAAAGTACAAGCAGAGAAGGGGCAGAGAGGGGAGAGAGAAAGAATCCCAAGCAGGCTCCTCACCATGTGTGGAGCTCATGCAGGAACTGGAACTCATGAACTGCGAGACCATGACCTGAGCCAAAAGCAACAGTAGACACTCAAGCAAGTGAGCCACCCAGGCAGCTCTAAAGATTTTATGTTTTAAACACATGAGTTTAGACTACTAAATAAATTGATTATTTACAGAAACTAAAATAGGATAAAACATTGGTCTTGAGTCATAATCTATCCAAACATACCTCACATCTCTCCCTTTTATCAGCCCTATCCTTATAGCTGACCAAGTAGCAGAGAAATGCCAAGGAACCCTTCCAGCTGCTGTGGTGACAGAAGGAGAGCCAACTTTTCCTAGGAAATTTCAAGGGAGTGAAGTCAGAAAATCAACAAGTGGCCTCTGAGGATGTGTTCTCCAGGGTCTGCTACTGCCAAGTCACCCTGATCAGTAGTTGGTCAGTGAGCTGATGCCAAACCTGACCTTCTGTCCCCTATGTGACATGATCCCTATGACTCCACTTTTATGGGGCTGCCATCTTGTTCCAAGTCTATTATTGGGAAAAAAGGAAGGAAGGAAGGAAGGAAGGAAGGAAGGAAGGAAGGAAGGAAGGAAGGATGCAGTGGTAATTGCAATTCTAATTACCACTATACCAGCTGTTTCCAAAGAAGACACTGCATAAGACAGGGAATGGAGGGAGAGTGCCTGGGTTCAAATGCCAGCAATCCTACCCATTAACATTACGTCCATGGGAAAATTATTTTATCTTTCTATGTTTCAATTTCCTTATCCTAAAAGGTCATTTGTACTCCACTGAATTATTGTGAGGCTTAGAAAAGTTATTATATGTGAAGCCCTGATATATGTGAGGCACATCATAAACACTTAATAAATGGCTATGTGGGTCCTAGCAGCCATAGTCATCATCAGCTGAAAGGTGATGAGTCTTGATGCAACAGCTTAGTAAGCATTTCTTTCAAACACAAAGATATTTAACCTTGCCCATAGGAATTCAGACACACTCTCAGAAATGAGGGGTTAAGGGGTATCATGCTGACTCAGTAGAGCATACAAGTCTTGATCTCAGGCTTGTGAGTTCAAGCCCCATGTTGGGCATGAAGCCTACTTAAAAAAAAAAAAGAAAGAAAGAAATGAGGGGTTAAGGGTAATCAAAAGTTAAGAATAGGAAATTGGAGGTAATTTGAGAAATAAAGAAGTGCTTTCCTTAGAGAGCTCTACAAAATGCATACAGACACTTCTAAGGTTAAATAAAACAGTGTTCAACATCTCCAACTCCACTCTCAGAAAAACGCGCGTTTGAATCTCCTCTGTGCCACTTAGAAGATGGATATCTCTGAATGAGTTACGTAACCACCTTAAAATTAGGTTTTCTCCTTTGTAATTAAGGTTATTGACTATACCAATCCCTCTCAAAGGGTTACTGTAAGTATTGAATGAAAGAGCTTACAAAATAAATTCAGCATATAATAGGAGCTCAATAAATGTTACCTATTGTCTCAAGTAACCAAGTTTCTTCGTCGTACTCCTTTCCTACAAAGGATAAGTGACTTTGAGGGTTTTGTTAAGAAGCCTGATGAGCACTGGGTGTTATATGGAAACCAACTTGACAATAAACTATTTAATAAAATAAAATAAAATAAAATCCAAAAAAAAAAAAAAGAAGCCTGCAAATGCTTTACTCTTTCACAGCCTTTTTCTTTTTTTTTTAAGTTTATTTATTTATTTTTGACACAGAGAGAGACAGAGAGAGAGAATCCCAAGCAGGCCCCTTCCAGCAGCCTGGAATCATGACCTGAGATGAAATCAAGGGTCAAATGCTGAATCAACGGAACCAAACAGGCATCCCACTTTCACAGCCCTTTTCAACATCAGAATAATTTCCAGATATCCAGACATAGCTTTCATGCAAATATTTTCCTGATATGGTGTCTATAGAATGGCAAAGATAAGGAGCTTACTGTCTATACCCACATTTCCCAATTGCATCCCTAGCTCAGGTCTCTCCCTCAACTCTTACGGAGATGATTATTTAATTTCCTACTCAACATTTTTCCTGCATGTCAGAAAGATGTCTTAAATGTAACATGTTGAAAATTGAACACCTGATCTTCATACCCCAAGTCTGTTCCCATTTCAACCAATGACATCCCTAATCTTCTAAGCGCTCACGTGAAAAACCTTGAGACATCCTTGATGCCTCCTTTTTTGACTTCCAATATGTCAGGAAATACTTTTCACTCAGATTTCAAAAAATATGCAGAATCAGACCACTTCTCATTACTCTTCTACTACAACTTAGATCCAGGCTAACAATCTCTATCTTACCTGAGTTGCTGACATTGTTTCTTAGTTGGGCTTCCTGCTTCCACCCTTGAATTGTTCTGTGGGTTGAACTGTGTCTGAGGAAAAGACATGTTAAAGTCCTAATATCAATATCTGTGAATATGAACTTATTTCAGTATAAGGTCTTTGTAAACATAATTAACTTAAGACAAGGTTGGATTAGGATGGGCCCTAATCTAATGACTGGTGTCCTTATGAGTCAAAGATTTAGAGACACAGAGATACAAGGAAGATGGCCATGTGGAAGATGCCTGGGTGGTTCAGTAGGTTAAGCATCTGACTTCAGTTTAGGCCATAATCTCATGGTTCATGAGTTTGAGTCCCCCTTCAGGTGAGCACAAGTCCTGCTATGGGTAAAAACACTAGCCCCGCCTCAGATGAGCCCTGTTTCTCACTTTCCTTCCCCCTTCCCCATTCCCCCATGGGATTCCCTCTCTCTCTCTCTCTCTTTCCCTCTCTCTCTCTCTCTCTCTCTCTCTGCTCCTCACTCCCTTGCACTCTTGCTCTCTCAGAAGAAGAAGAAGAAGAAGAAGAAGAAGGAGGAGGAGGAGGAGGAGGAGGAGGAGGAGGAGGAGAAGGAGAAGGAGAAGAAAGAAGAAGAAGAAGACGACGACGACGACGGTGGCGGCGGCCATGGTCATATGGAGATGAAGGCAGAGATTGAAATTATACTACCACAAGCCAAGGAACATCAAGGAATGCCCTCAACCATTAGAAACTGGAAGAAGCCAGGAAAGATTTTCCCCAAAACCTCTGGAAGGGGCATGGCTCTGATGACAACACCTAGATTTCAGACTGCTAGCCTTCAGAATGGTTAGAGAATAGACATCTGTTGTTTTAAGCCACTCAGTTTGTGGTACTTTGTTATAGCAGTTCTAGGAAACTGAGAGGACCCTCTACAGTTTCTATCAACATAGGCCCAAGAGTGATCCCTTTAAAGGATGGTTCTAATCTGATCAGTCCTTCAGTAGAAACCCTCCAATACCCTCCAGATCTGCTATGATCTCTTCCTACCTTTACCTCTTCTACCTCCCCACTGGTGATCTCCCCTTGTTTACTCTATCCTCGCTGCTGTTCTTGCTGTTCCGTAAAAGCCAAGCTTGCTCCCACAGTAGGACCCTTGCCTCTGCCTGGAAGGCTGTTCCCCAGAAACTCACATGGCTCCTCCCTCACCTGCCCCAAGTCTTTGCTCAGGTATCACCTTCTCAGTGAGGAGTACCTTGACCACCCTGTTTACCCCTGCGCTCCCAAACCTTATCACTCTTCTTTATTTTTCCATCTTGCAAATTACCTTTTCATATAGCATATCTATTTCACCAATCTATTATGTCTTCTCCCCAAGCTAGGATATAAGCTTCACAGGATAGAGATTTCTGACTAACGCATAAAAGGCACTTAGTAAATATTTGTTGAAATAATGAATGAAAATGAATGAATGATTCTGTTGGGACAAAACTGTGTTTCTTTAACAAAAAGTATCTTTTAAAAGCAGATAATCCTTCTCCCTCAGTTTGGGAAGACTGAGTTCTATGTTCAATTTATCTGCAGGCCACATCTCCCATATCTAATTTAAGGTAGGATCTTTCCAACTTAATCAAATGAGGATTAAGTGTATGAGAACAAAATGTATGTAAATGCAGCCTACTTTGTTCCTGGCACAGAATAAGTGCCTAATAAATTAAGTTTCTATCCATTCCCCCCACCCCCAATCCATGCCAATGAGTATAGGATTTGATTTTCCTGAAGGAAACTTCTTTAACATAAATCCATCTAGTGACAGGGACAAATGATCTGGGGCCACGGTGATACCTACACCAGAGATAGCTCTTCCAGACTTGGGGGTAAGCAATGACATGCCAACACGTCAACATGACAGAGAAGCAAAAGCACAGAAGTAAGTTATGGCAATTCTGGGCTTCTATAGCAATGTTTTTTCAGTCCATTGGGGAATAATTTTTACTGTCAAGGCTGTAGTTCTTGCCCCTCAGTGCCCTCTGTCACTTTGTGCTAAAGCACAGCATCAACACAGAAGGCCCAGAGGAAAGAGGCAGGGGCTGTGTTCACCACCTGTGCTGGCATAGTAACATAGCTTAAGACGTAGCCTCCCAACCTGGGACCCACAGACCTTGGGACTAAGCTTTCCAAGTAACAAAGTCACATAACAATGGCTGTCATAAGGTGAAGGAGAGCTCTTAAAGGAGAGCCTAGGTAGCTGACATTGTTTCATGCTTCCTTTTACTTACCCTTTTGCATTAAAATCATATGAGATTTCATAGAATTTTTCTCTGAAGTTCATCTTCCACTGAGTTCATAGTCATCATGCCAAAAAAATATAAGACTATTTCCCAGAATCCCCAAAAACAGTATCTTCGTGAAGCATACAAGAATTTCTAGGAAGATAAAAATTTCAAATTAGAAAGACTTCTCACTGTTATTTATACATTTTCTTGTTTAATCCTCTTAAGAGGTGGCTATCACTGTCATATAGATGATACAGACTAGGTAAGTTCAGAAAGTGGCACAAGGTCACTGTATTAGTTTCCTGGCCCTGCAATAAAACATTGCTACAAATTTGGTGGTTGAAAACAACAAAAATGCATCCTCTTGCAGTTTTTGAAACCAGGAATCTGAAATCAAGTTGTCCTCAGGCTTAGCTGTTTCTGGAGTGTCTGGTGAAGAATCCTTCTTGCTACTTCTTAGCTCCTGGTGGCAGCATCCATGCTGGCATTGCCTGGCTTGAGGCTGCAGTGATCCAATCTCTGCCTCCACATCCACAGAGCCTTCTCCTGTGTGACTTTGAATCTCCCTTTCTTCTCATATAAGGATAGACTTAGGCCTCCCTTAAATCCAGGATGATGTCATCTCTCAATCTTGAATCTAATTACATCTGCAAAGACCCTGTTTCCAAATAAGGTCACATTCACAGGTACCAGGGTTTAGGACTTAGAAGTATTCTTTGGGAGATGACACAAGTCAACCTGTTCCAGTCACCAAGAAGTGACAAAGCTGGGACTCAAGCTCAATTCTGATGTTAGCATTCCAATTCCCCAGGAATCCCCAAAGAACTAGCATAAGCCACTCTAGACTTAATAGCTGTCTTGAAAACAAGTACCTCTTCAGTTGTCTTCTTTTCCTAAGAGAAAGTTTTAACTTTCCCACGATCTATTTAGATTCAGATGGAATGTAATCTCTGAGTCCTTGTCAGAATTCCTTGGGAAGTATGTGAAAAATTATTCTAATGTTAAGCATGCTTTGAACCATCTGTCTTCCTACTAGATATTGAAGCTGCTCTGAGATGGAGTCCCAGTGCACACTGCAGCAGAGAGCTTCTAGCAACAGTGCCTCAGCAAACATTACATTTATAAAGATGCGCCTACACGGGGTGATTTAGACTCGAATGTAATGTCTGAATTTTTTTAAATGTTTATTTATTTTTGAGAGAGAGAGAGAGACAGAGCATGAGCTGGGGAGGGACAGAGATGGAGACACAGTCTCTGAAGCAGGCTCCAGGCTCTGAGCTGTCAGCATAGAGTCCAACATGGGGCTCAAGCTCACAAACTGCGAGATCATGACCTGAGCTAAAGTCAGACGCTTAACCAACTGAGCCACCCAGGTGCACCTGTCTGAATTTTTTCTTTTAACAATGCGAATGCATTTGGGTTCTGTGTAGTGAAGGGTTATTTCAGAAAGTCTGTGTTGTCCAAGCATGTACATTTCCTGGAAAAGTTTGGCCCTTACTCAACTCTTAGGAGATAACCTCTGAGTCACTAGAATATCCTGCCTGATAAGAGTGTCTTTGTTTGCCCAAGTTTCTTGGGCTATACCAGAGAGTTTATGCTAACAGTGTAACTTATTGAGGGCCTTGGGCCACATGGTATTACTTTGATCTCTGGAGGGTCTGGAGTTAGGTCAACCTCATGGGCAGTCACCCATGCATGTGTAATAGAACCCCAATAAAAGTCCTGTGCTACAAGGCTCAGTGAACTTCCCCTGTTGGCAATACTTCATGTGCATTGCCACCTACTGCTGCCTGAAGAATTAAGCATTGTACATATGGCCCAGTGGGAGAGGACAACTGGAAGCTTGTGCCCAGTCTCTCCTAGACTCTATCCCATACACCTTTATCTGTTGTTGATTTTAACCTGTATCCTTTCACTGCAATAAACCATAACCATTATTATAACCGTTTTGTTGATTCTAATCCTATTGAATCGTTGAATCTGAGGGTGGTTTGGGGAAACACCAAAAACAGGAACTATTGCCTAATAAAACTCCATAATTTTGTAAACAATGCATGGTTCCTTCAACATTCAGTTCTGGCAAAGTCCTGCTGAATTATAAACTCCATCACAGTGATCATTGTGCCTTTCTATATTCATCTTTACCTCTTACCCCCAGCCCCCATATTACTCCGATGGAACTTGGCATGTACTAAGTGTTCAGTGGAACAAATGGAAATGACATTGAAATCTGAGGCCAGACTAAATCTCCTATAATCAGAGCAGACTTGCAGGCCCTTGGTGTGCACTGTTGTAAATTCAGCTCACACAATGAAGATCACCCAAGAGTGAGTGATGTAGCTTCCATTTGATGGATTTTGAATGATGAACTCTCCTAAGGTGTCTTTTCTCTTTGAATCCTCTGTTCTCTGCCTCTGAGGCTTGGCAGACAGTGCTTGAACCATGGGCAAGTCTAGGATATTTGAACTGATCCTGAGTTATTAGAGAGCACACATTCCCTCTACCTTTCCCTTTCAACAAGAGATCTGACTGTTTTCAAAGACAGTATTTGAATTTCAGCTTCTGGATTTTCTGACACTTTTAATACTGCGATGCCATTATTACAAGTGGGCAGTCTCCCTGAATCCAGGGCTTTAGTGGGAAGGCAATCCTGGGATTGAGCAACGTCTTCAATTGCAGCCTTGAAAAAGATGCCATGATGCCACAAGAAAAGCTGCAATGTCCTCAACAGGGTTATTTTACAACTAAAATTTAGTGGGCTCCCAGGTTGGTCAAAATCTTAGTCTAAGAAGAAATAAGGCTGGTTGAATTGTGGCATATGTGAAGGTCTACCAAATTGTCTGGAGCCAGCATCTTTTCAGGGGTCTCTGTTTTGTTTGCCTTGAGATAGAATAGAATCTTTTCAGCTCATGATGTCAAGCAGCAAATTAACAGACAAACTGTCCAGGATGCACTAAAACAGACAGTAGTAGAAGCGTTTAATGCAGGATGAAGGCCATACTCTACTGCCTATTTCTAGTAGGCAGTATTCTGCCTATAGTATTCTACTATACAGAAATAGTTGAAGACTGCACTGCTTGCTCTTATTCAATGCATCTGTTTGTTCATGTATTTGCTTGTTTTTTCCATATCAATATCTACACCAGCAAAATTTTTTTGGGTACAAATTTGAGACAAAACAAAATGGGTAGACCAACTGATTTTTTTACAAGGATGCCCAGAAGTTAAACAGGAAAGAAAATCTTTCCAACGAGTGATGCTGGGGCAACTAGATAACCATCTGCAGAAGAATGGAAGAGGACCCTCACTTCACACCATCACTAGCAAAACTAACTCAAATGATCAAAAGCCTAAATGTAAGTCTTAAAACTATAAGTCTTAGGGGAAAACATAGGATTAAACTTTGTGATGTTGCCTAACTGATTAGGCAACAGTTTGTTAAATATGACGCCAAGGCACAAGTGACAAGATAAAAATAGATTATAAAATAAGATATCATGAAGATTAAAACTTTTATACATCAAAGGACACCAAGTAAAAGTAAAAAGACAGCCTAGTGATGTCTGGGTGGCTCAGTCAGTTAAGCGTCCAACTTCGGCTCAGGTCATGATCTCACAGTTCATGGGTTTGAGCCTCGTGTCAGGCTCTGTGCTGATACTCAGAACCTACAGCCTGCTTCAGATTCTGAGTCTCCCTCTCCCTCTGCTCCTCCCCTGCTCATGCTCTGTCTCTCTCTCAAAAAATAAATAAACATAATAAAAAAAATTTTAAGTAAAAAACCTATGGAATGGGAGAAAATACCTACAAATCTGATAACANCTTATAAAAATAATAAAAATATTTAACCCAATTGTAAAACAGGTAAAAGATCTGAGTAGGTATTTCTCCAAAGAAGATATATAAATGGCCAGTAAACACATGAAAAAAATTTTCAACATATTAACCATCAGGCAAATACAAATTAAAACCACAATAAGATAGTACTCCACATGCACTAGGATGGCCAAATTCAACAAGTCAGATAGACAACAAAGGGCTGGTGAGTATGTGAAGGAGTTGGAACCCTCATACACTACTGATGGGGATGTAAAATGGTGTGGCTGCTTTGGAAAACAGTCTGGCAACGCCTCATGTGTTTAAACACAGAGTTACCAATATGATCCAACAGTTCCATTTCTAGGTATCTAAGATATAGTCAGTTCAGGCTGCTATTAAAAAAAAAAAAAAAAACATCGGCTGGGTGGCTTAAACAATAAACATGTTTGTTTCTTACAGCTCTGGAGCCTGAAAATCTGAGAGCAGGACACCAGCATGGTGGATTCTGGTGAGAGCTCTCTTCCTTGTTTATAGGTGGCACCTTCTTGTGTTTTCATGTGGTACAGAAAGAGAAAGAGCTAGAGCTAGAGTTAGAGATGATAGAGCTAGAAGAGAGTGAAATGGAGGTTTCTTCTTTTTCTTGTAAGGGCACTAATCCCATTCATGAGGGCTCCACTCTCATCCACCCTCATGACCTAATTACCTCCCAGAGGCCCCACCTCCTAACACCATTACATTGGGAGTTAAGGCTTCAACATATGAATTTAGGGGAACACGAAACATTCGGTCCATGACAACATACCTCTGTACAAAAATTTGGACATAAATATTGATAGCAGCATCATTCATAATGGCCAGAAAGTAAAACAAAAACCAAGGAAACAACAAATTCATCAATTGGTAAATAAATAAAATGTGATAGATCCATACAGTGGAATATTATTTGTCAATAAAAAATGAAGTACTCATATATGCTATACAATGTGGATGGATTTCCAAAATATTATGCTAAATGACATATCAGATAAAGGGTTAATATCCAAAATCTATAAGGAACTCACCAAACTCCACACCCAAAAAACAAATAATCCAGTGAAGAGATGGGCAGAAGATATGAACAGACTCTTCTCCAAAGAGGACATCCAGATGGCCAACAGACACATGAAATGATGCCTCCTCATCAGGGAAATACAAATCAAAGCCACACTGAGATATCACCTCACGCTGGTCAGAGTGGCTAAAATGAATAAATCAGGAGACTCTAGATGCTGGCGAGGATGTGGAGAAATGGGCACCCTCCTACATTGTTGATGGGAATGTAAACTGGTACAGCCCCTCTGGAAAACAGTGAGGAGGTTCCTCAAGAAAATAACAATAGAACTCCCCTAGGACCCAGCAATAGCACTGCTAGGAATTTACCCAAGGGATACAGGAGTGCTGATGCATAGGAGCACATGTACCTCAATGTTCATAGCAACACTCTCAACAATAGCCAAAACATGAAAAGAGCCTAAGTGTCCATCAACGGACAAATGGATCAAGAAGATGTGGTTTATCTATACCATGGAATACTACATGTCAATGAGAAAGAATGAAATCTGGGCATGTGTAGCAACATGGATGGACCTTGAGGGTATTATGCTGAGTGAAATAAGTCAGGGAGAGAAGGACAAATACCATATATTTGCACGTATAGGAGGATTAGGAGGAACTTAATGGAGGACCATGGGGGAGAAAAAGGGGGAAAATAGTGGGGGAGGGGGAGAGAGGCAAACCATGAGAGACTCTTGAATGCTGAGAACAAACTGAGGGCAGATGGCGGGGAGGGGGGAGATGGGCATGGAGGAGGGCACTTGTGGGGATGAGCACTGGGTGTTATATGGAAACCAACTTGACAATAAACTATTTGTAAAAAAATATATATTATGCCAAGTGAAAAAAAAAGCCAATCACAAAGGACCATATACAGTATGATACCATTTATATGAAATGTCCAGACTAGGGAAATCTATAGAGATAGAAAATAGATTAGGGTTGCCTAGGGCTGGGGGCAATGAGGAGACTGTGGGAAGAGCAATGGCTAAGGGATGTACCCTTTCTTTTTTTAGGGTAATAAAAAATTGCTAAAATTGATTATGGTGATGATATACAATTTTGTGAAAACACTAAAAGTCGTTAAATGGTGCACTTTAAATAGAGGCATTGTAGGGCATGTGAGTATACCACAAAAATATTTTTAAGGCTGTTTTTTTTTAAAAAGGGAAAAGATTAAACAAATTTTTCTGAAGAATATTGACTTGTACAAAAAAACATAGGTCAGTCCCCCACCCCCCATCTGTCCCAGCACTTAGTGAGCATGTCATTGGTGCCAGGCAATTCATGTTCTAACCTCAGCAATTTCAAACAACCAGGAAAATGGGAGGCTATGTGCCCTTGAGAAAGTACCCTGTTACACTGCTAAAAATCCATAGCATTGATCTTCACCCCAGCCTTCCCCCAAAGGGACCTTTGGTCATTTACCAGGGTGACTGTGCACCGGAGAAGGGGAAATCATCAGACTTTTGGGGACTCGCTGGACACTAACTCTGAACTGACACTAATTCTTTTTTTTTTTTTTTTTACAAATANTTATCTATACCATGGAATACTACATGGCAATGAGAAACAATGAAATCTGGCCATGTGTAGCAACATGGATGAACTGACACTAATTCTAATAGACTCCCAACATTACCAAAAGGCTTATGGAGATCAGGTGGTCAACAGCATTTTAGTTCAGATTTATCTCACTGTGGGGCCACTGGGGACTAGAACCCATCCTGTGGTCATTTCCCATTTCCAGCATGCCCAAGTGGAGCTGGCATACACAGCAGCTGGTAAAATTCCCACATGGGTGGGGTTCTGGACTGAAATCCAGGTCTATCGGCCTCCCAAGGCCTGGGTTCTCTCTACCATGCCAATGCCATGAGGGCAAAAGATTAAATTACTAACAACAGGCTCCAGCAGCCCTAGAATTTATTCCTGACTTCTGCATAATGAAGTTATGGCCGGTGATCTGGTTTCTCAGCACAGAGCTGATTAGAAGCAGCAAATGTGAAGGGAATACAAATTAGAGACTTTCTGATGCCAGCCATGAGGAATAAACAGTCCTCCGTGAGACAGAACATACAAGGAGGAGGCAGAAAGCCCTCCTGCAGAGTGAAGCATCCTCGGGGATGGCACAAAAACGCTGCCAACGGTCGTGCCCCACCCCCCCAGGTGTCTCCATGTCAGTCCCCAGCAGGCGTCACAGTCACCTGGAGGGCTTGTTATAGCAAATTTGCTAGACTCCACTTTCAGAGTTTCAGATTCAGTGGGCCTGGGGGCGGGGCCTGAGAAGGTGCATCTCTCACAAGTTCTGGGGGCTGCGGATGCTGCTGGTCCAGGGACACACTTTGGGAACTGTTGGCCTATATGCAAGCCCAGGGCACTACTCTGTGTTTACGATAATTGAATCTTTTAAAAAGAAAAAAAGATTTTTTTTAAAGAAATTTATTTGTTTTTACCTTCACTGTCTTTCTCCTCACAAAAAGTAAGCTCTATATTGTCATTGTCTTTTGTTCACTACGAATGTCCAGAATCTGGAACAGGCCTGGCACTAACTAGGGTCTTAATAAATAACTATTGAATGAGCAACTGAAAAAAAATATTGTTTTGCTATAATATTGGTTAAAAGGAGGGGTGTGTGTATGCCTGTGTGTGTGTGTGTGTGTGTGTATGTGTAGGGCATGTGGGTATGTGTGTGTACGTACTATGTATACATGTAGACGGCATGTGTGTATGCATTGTATGTAGGGCATGTGTTATGCATGTATTGTGTGTATAGGGCATGTATGTATGTTTATGTATGCATTGTGTGTATATGGCACGTGTGTGTATGTGTTGTGTGTTGGCCATGTGTGTATAGGGCATATGTGTATGTACATATTGTGTATATATGTATAGGGCATGTGTGGTGTAGGGCCTGTGTGTATGGGTGGGGCCCGTGTGTGCATGTATTGTGTATATGTATGTATTATGTGTGTAGGTCATGTGTGTATGTGTATGTATGTATTGTGTGTGTGTAGGGGGGGTGTGTATAGGGTGTGTGTGTGTATTGTGTATGGGGCATATCTATGTGCGTATAGGGCATGTATGTGTGTACGGTATGTGCATATAGGTAGGGCGTGTGTGTGGATGGGGTGTATGTTTGTATGGAGTGTGTATGTAGTGTGTGTGGGGAGGGGTGGGTAGAGAGGATCAGAGCAGAGGAAAGCTAATTTGTTGGGCTTCTATGAATTATGATTGAAGGAAAACGACCCTCCTACCGTTACCTTCTTTAAGAAAACAGAACTTGAGGAGCATAGTCGGCGGGAGGGTGACTGCTGGTTGTGAGAAGCTGTTTTCCTCCCCGGTGCAGGCGCTAAGAGCGCAGGTCCAGCCTCAGCACGCGTTAGACGCCCACCGGGAGCGCGCACTCAGACGCAGACTGTTTTGCCTCCGCCAGGGCGGAGAGCTGGGCCCACACTGAGCGGTGGACAGAGGACGCCTGCACGGAGAGCGGGCTCGGTTTATCTCCTCCCAGTTCAGTGTGTGCTGGATGCTGGCGCTCCCTGGTGAACTGCCTGCGCAGGGACTCCCCGGTGCTGCTGAGAAAAGGTGGACGTTTCTGGTGGTTAAAAAAATGTATATGCTAAAAAGTACACATCCTTCCTCCTCTCCCCTTCTCTGGCAAACTACATATTGTTTTTCCTCGCACTGTCTGAGAGGTTCCCCCCCCACACACACACACACCTTTCTGACACAGAAATGTTACACCAGAAAGCTAGGAGATCAGCTCGTCCACCTTCTTGATTGCAGATGAGGGTAATTACAGCCCAGGAAGCAGAGATCACTCATGCAAATCAGTAGCAGATCCAAGACTCGAATTCAACCCTGTCTATCAAAAGCTTTCCACTACACGCCCTGGCATCACCCTGTGAAGAGATGCTGCCGGTTCATCTCCTGGGCACAGTGTCTGCTATATAATAGGTCTCCAGAAGTACTTGAGCAATGAATATGTGAATAACTCATTTTTATGTGTCCCTACTTGTGCTCTACAAGAGGTAGTATTATTATGCATGACATATGATATCTCTTTTGAGACTAGAGAAGGAAAGGTATGTAACAGGGAAATGGTAAAAGGAGATTTAGGCCTGGTGTGGCTATGGAAAATTAACTTTATGGGGTCTGCACTTTCCAGGGTCTAGTCATTAGTGATTTGAGTCAGGTAACCCAACTTAACGGTGAACTCATGGTTGAGTGCTGAGGGCTACCTCAAGCTAACCAAAATCTTGAGACCAGAATCCAATTAATTTTTTATTGTGCTGAAGGGACTGGTTATTTGAATTAGCTAATCAGTCTTGCCCTATGGAAAAATCTAATTGGGAAGCCACGTCTATTAACTGTGAGTCCCTAGAAGGCCAGTCTTAGCCTTTATCACCATCACTCCAACCCCTAGAAGAGTGAATAATCACTCAAGAAGTTATCTCTTCAGGGGCGCCTGGGTGGCTTAGTCGGTTGAGCGTCCGACTTTCTCTTAGGTCATGATCTCACGGTTTGTGGGTTCGAGCCCCGCGTCGGGCTCTGTGCTGACTGTCAGCTCAGAGCCTGGAGCCTGTTTCAGAGTCTGTGTCTCCCTCTCTCTCTGACCTTCCCCTGCTCACGCTCTCTCTCTCTCTCTCCTAGAAATAAATAAAAATATTAAAAAAAAAAAAGAAGAAGTTATCTCTTCGTACATGATAAGCTCCAGGAGGGCAGGCATATTACCTTTCTTGTTCACTGCTGTATTCCAAGCACGCAATAAATATTTGTTGAATGACTGAAGAGTTTTTTTAATCAACATAAAATTAGGATAAAAATGTGTTTTTTTGTCCTATTGGTGTTGATAAGCTCACACAGATTGACCTAGCCATCTATGCTAAGAAAATGCAGGTGCCAAGCAGGTGTAATGGGCCTTTCTTTCTTCAGACAAGGTACAAGCCAGTTGCAACTTTCTTGGTTATACTCACCTTCTAATCACTCCTCCTGATAACTATACCTTGGCAGCCTGGTCACTTTGCTTGAAAGTGGGTGAGCTGAAGTCTCCCCGGATGTTCATCTATATTTCTTGGGAGGAGTTCTATTCAGCACATGTTGATTCATCTCTGTTTCCTCCATAAAGGGCAACTGGAGTCTAACCATAGGAGTCTAACCATAGTCTGTAGCAAGCATTCAGAAGGAGTCATAAAATGGGCAGGCAGCAGGGAAGTAAGAAACCCTGTGCTCTGTCTTCAAACATGGGATCCTCCTGAGTAACAAGCTGTCAATACCATTCCCTGTCAATTCTATTAACAGGTTTGTGGCCACTTGGGTGGCTCAGTCGGTTAACCATCCAAATTTTGCTCAGGTGATGATCTCACAGCTTGTGGGTTCAACCCTCATGTTGTGCTCTGTACTGACAGCTTGGAGCCTGGAGCTTGCTTCTCATTGTCTCCCTCTCTCTCTGTTACTCCCCAACTCGTACTCTGTCTCTCTCTCTCTCTCAAAAATAAATAGAGATTTTTTAAAAAATTAAAAAAAAATGTTTGTAATGCCTTAGAGTTTACCAGCACTCTTACGCATGCTATCTCCTGATTTTATGCTCATAATAACCACGTGTCAGAGGTACAGCAGATATGATAGAGTATTTCACAGAGAAGGACATAGTGGCACATGGTGCCTTGACTAAGCTGACACTGCTAATAAAGCACAGAACTGGGGTTTGAGCTGACTTCATAGGAGTCCAATCCAAGTATCTTTCATTTTGCCCTTTGTCTCTGTATATATTGAGGATGTCATTAAGGGTCAGCTTGAAGGGGAGGGCAGTGACTGAACCCAGTGCTGTGTCTAAGTCCTATGGGGTAAGCAGATCAGCAGTGAAATAGGAACAAAACCACCATGAAGCCCCAGTACTGGCACATCCACTGTGTCCTGTCCCCACAAACACCACTGCTCAAAATCATCCCTCTGCAGAGCACCACCAGAGTGACAATCAAGGAATTAAAAGGTATAAATCCACAAGGATTAAGAGAACACAAAAGGAAACAATGATGGACAAGAAATATCAATATAGTTTAAAATTTTTTAATGTTTATTTTGAGAGAGAGGGAGAGACAGCGTGAGCAGGGGAGAGGCAGAGAGAGACACACAGAATCTGAAGCAGGCTCCAAGCTCTGAGCTGTCAGCACAGAACCTGACATGGGGCTCGAACTCCCAAATGGTGAGATCATAACCTGAGCCAAAGTCAGACACCGAACCCACTGAACCACCCAGGCACGCTTGTCAATATAGTTTTAGAAGATGATAAAATATTTTTGAGATTCAGAGATTTTTCTTTATACAGAACTCTTGGAAGAAAAAGGTCACATGACCCAGAAAGTACCACAATGAGACAGAAGATTAGAGGATCGCTGCCAGATGGTATGGCAGGATTTTCCCAGAGTCGTGACACCGAGGCCTTTCTTTCCAGGAAGCAACTTTATTCATGCTGGCACCACTCAGTTGGGTTCGTACCCAAAGAAATGAGCAGCCCACATCACATGGCATAGTTTTTTAAATACATTTTCTATTTCTTTGTCTCCCATATATGGTAACACACATAAACATGCAGTCTGATTAAGTTGTCTCAGTTTATAAGGTCATGGGGAATGTAGGCACCTAGGGGCATATCTAGGTGACCTTGAAGTCTTCTCTTTTTCTCTCTCCTTAGGGAGGGGTCCCTACCACAATGGAACAATATCTGACTCATAGGATGTCCAGAAAGGGAGAACTAGAAAAAAGAGAAGGAAGAAAATTTTAAATACAAGATTCTGAGAGCATTTAACAGAGGTCAAGGGAAGAAGTCTCCAAGTTGAAAGGACCCCATCGAATGTCCAACACAATGAGTGAAAGAGACCCCCACCCTCACACATTCAGAATTCCTGGGACAGAGAGAATATCCTAAATGTTTCCAGAAAGGAAATATAATCAGATATGAAGGACTAAACATCAGAATGACTTTGGACTTCTCAACAAGACTGGAAGCTGTAATATGATAGAGAAATGTTTTAAAATTCTAGGAAGCCAATCTGTCAAGTAAATAGGCAGAATTAAGACATTTTCAGATGCACAATGACTTGAAAACATTTATGTCTCTGATAGGCTTCCAAAAGATGTTACCATCAAAAGAGTAAATATGAGAAGAAAGGGAAAGAGTGAATACAGAGAAAAGGTGGGGGGATGGGTGGGTGAGATAGTCATTCTGGAAAACCAGCCATCCCATGCAGGGAGAAATGCCAGAGGCCTGCAGTGGAAATAGAAAGGCCACTCCATTTTCTAGCAGGGCTCCAGAGGAATGGAGCCAACAGATAAACTATGTAATGCTTTTTATCATGTTTTACACATCATTTGGACTTGTTAGAAAGAATTAAAAAGTGGTACAAAATGATAACTAAACCAATATTAAAAGTGAGGCAACTATTAACTTCTAGACAAGCTAAATATTGTATCAGAAAGGGGATGTAATTGTTGGCTTAGCAGTGGACATTTCCATAGTGCTATAATGAAAATTCTAAATGTAGATTGAATAAACAATTATGATATAACTTTATTGGCATCTGTGGGAGAGAGGAGAAATAAGGTTGGGGATATAGGGCAGCTAAATCTTCATCTATCAGAACAGTAAAACAATAGCTACTATCTGAAACTGATGAGTCAGGAAACAGCGGTATATTTATATTCCTTAGAAATATGGAGTTAAATACCAGAAAAATGAAAGGGATTTAGAAGAGTTGAAGGTAATTGCCATTAAGGAGCAGGAACAAGGAGGAGGAAAGGCAGAAATGTGAAACAAGTCACCTTTGGGATTTATCTTTAACCTTTTAGCACTATTAAGCTGTGTGTGTCTGTGTCTGTGTGTGTATGTGTGTCTGTGCATATACATTCTGCTGATAAAAGTTAAAAATGCTAAGAGGGGCACCTGGGTGTCTCAGTTGGTTAAGTGTCTGACTTTGGCTGAGGTCATGATCTCTTGGTTCGTGGGTTTGAGCCCCTGCATCGGGCTCTCTGCTGTCTGCCCAGATCCCACTTCGGATCTTCTGAACTCCCTCTCTCTGCCTTTCCCCGCTTATTCTCACTCTCTCTCTCTCAAAAAGAAATAAACATTAAAATTTTTTTTAATGCAAAGAAAAGGCTACGGAATGTGGTGCATTATAGAGAGATTTCCTTTAAAAATCCTAGTGTCAATAAGTTCCTACATAGGATCTAAGATGCAAGCTTTAGCTATTTGCAAAGTGCCGGCATGGGGCCCCCTGTGCCCCAAACACTCAGTTCAGCGCAGTTCATCATACCCTCAGGCCTCCCTTCAGCCTCCTACCTGGTAAGTCACCTGGGCAAACAGAGGCTGTTTACTCTGCTTATTCAGGCATTGAAGGCTTTCTCCAGAAAAAGGTGCCTGTGCTTTTCTGTAGCTGATAAAGGATGTCTCCTAAATCCCCATAGACAAGGGATTTTGGCGGCTCAGCCCTTCTGGCCTTTGCCAAAAGGCAGCTCCGCCTGCTAACTCACTCTAAGTGAGTTCCAGGACTTCTGTTTGCATCATGACTTTTCAGGCTCAAGGCTCTTGCCCTCCAAGTCCCTTCCTCAAAAAAAAAAAAAAAAAAAAAAACTATCAAACATTTTATCTGACGACTGCACCAGTATAAAGATTACTATAATGCAGGCTTGATTCATTGTTGTGTGTTCATTAGTATGTGTTTTCTTTCTTCTGATTTTAAGGGAAATTAGAATATTATCATGAGACGCTAGAAGTCTCATGAGCCTTTGGCACTGTGTCTGTTGTGTCTAGCGGGGAGATGGGTCCTGAGGCAGCAAGAATGGAGAGCCTAACAGAAGCGCTCTGCCGCCCTCTGCAGGTTCTGAGAGAAAAGTGTCAAAAGCAAAGAAATGCCAGAACCCGTATGGGACAAAGTAACGGCCACATATTAGGTGGTCTTTGTTAGGCAGTTTTTATATGTGGATTGTGCTGAGGAAGTTGCAAACACTTCCTAGGAGACGAGCCACACGTCCGCTAACATCCCATGGCCCAGAGGTTAGGTTTTGTGCCCCAGTTCGTGCCCAAGCCACCAATGGCAAGGCCATGTGACCACCAAGCTTGGCTCTTTCCACCTGTCCATCAACTGCGTGGAGAGCAGGTAGTCTTCCTCTCTTGTCGCTCTCTCAGCCCTCCCTTCCCATCTCACTCTGCGTTGCCAGTATAAGTATCAGTGACCAGTGAGTGTGAAGTCAGAACCCTATATACTGTAGAATTCCGTAAGTACATGCTCCTATGTATCTACGAAGATCAGAATGTTGGTTCCACTTTTGCCTTATTGGGGCCCCGTGTTCCTATGTCATTAGTATTGTGAGGTGGCCTGAGTGGTGAAGGCTGAGCCTGCACCTCAGATGGTTACCCTCTGAGAGACGAGATTCAGATGAAGTCACTGACAGCCAGTAATTTTAACTTCCCTCATTTTCCTCAGCTATTACCCATTTCTATGCCTAAGAGGTACTCAGTAGGTGGGGGAGGTGACAATCGGTATTTATATAGAATCCCAGCTTTAAGTTAATTAACCAAAACATTAAGCTACCCCAACAGATCCTTCAGTGAAAGCCAGAAAGCTAAACCCTGGTGTACCTTGTTTTAAATAAATTATTTGGGCTGTGGCAAAATCTTGCATCAGGCCTCCTAAACGTCACAACCTATCAGCTGAGGAAATTATTCTCAGTAGGAAGACCCACTGATTTATTCCAACAAGGTGATTTTCCTTTCTACTTTTCCTACCCTCCTATCCACCACTACAACCACTCCCTTCCCCAGCCAAAACACACTACCTGATTAAAAAAGAAAAAAAACCTCAGTAAAAGAGGGACTTTTGCTGAAGTCAATGAGAACTCATGCAAGGATGTTTTGAATATCCAAGCTGGCAAGACCCCAGCGCCTACACGCTTTGGTCTTCTTTGACACACTGGAAAGCTGTAAATCACTGACTGAAGGAAAGGCAGGACTGTGGCAGAAATTGAATTAATATCCAGAATAAATACTGGCATTGGGCCCAAAGCTGTTCACAAGTAGTGACCTCAGGGAAATAGTTACCTTGGGGAACTAGAGAGGGAAGCTGCCATTTTGTATTCTTCTGAAGGTTCTTAATATTTGTTAAACAAAGAGCATGTATTTGTTTTAACACACACACACACACAGGATTATAGAAAATATATTATTGTTTTCAGTCGGTACATAAAGGAAATTAAATTACAGTCAGGGGAAATCTCCAGGAGGAAAAAAAAATGATGAGAACAGAGAAGTCAGAATCAAAAGATTTTTATCCCAGACTCAGCTTTCTCTGCCTCACATTCTTCCTGTGAAAAATGGAGGAAATTATAATATTCATCTGCTGTGGTCACCCCAGGAGGATTAAATGAGATGAGTTAAAAAAAAAAGTACAGTTCTTTTTCCACTTAGCCCCTCATCCCTAAACCCCCTAACTTTATGCAATGAATGCATTCCTACTTAAATGATGGAAGTTTAAATGCTATGTCTCCAAGCACAAGTTGCCAAGAGGCTTGCCTTCAGGCTGTGTCCTAGGCAGTGCAAGGCCACCAGACCGGAGGAGTTGCCCAGCACAGGTGAGCAGGGGAGAATGCCATGATGGAAGTGTCTGGTAGTGACAATAGTTAAGATAGAAGCATCTAAAGTTGAGTGGTGAAGACTTGGGCTGCTGCTGATTCTTAAACCACCCCGCAGATTACCATGCTAATGTAAAACCAAAAACTAAAAAAAAGGGAAAGAAAGTGTCTTTTCCAAATGTTTAAGCTAAACTGTGAGGGTCATCTTTACTTCATACAAGTGCCGCTCAGCAACAGAAAGAGTAATCCATACGGGGTGGCCTTTCCATTATTGGGTTCAGAACTCAGGGGCGAAGGTAAACCATATAGCTAGAGGATCTGAGAACCTGTCCTTCACATTCCAAGGTTGAAATACAGGTTTTTTCCTTTTTTTTAATTTAAGAAGGTAAGGCAAGTGCTGCTAGAGATGGAAAAGAAGAGGTAAAGCCTGAAAAGAAATAATTATCACATGGGAAAAGAGAATAGTCAAACCTCAGGACACTCATTGATGCAAAGTGTGTTATTTATAACCTTTTTCAGGGGGGAGAGTGCATGTTCTTTTTAGGTAAGTAAAGTAGTTCAAGGTTGTGCAGCATTATTTCCTCATATGAAGGATAAACAGCAGAAACAATGCATGTGAAAATTAGGTCATTTGAATCCTGTATAAAGTTGCCAACAAGATGTCCCATTACATTCAGTCTCAGATTGATAAAGAATAATTTTTAGTATAAGTTTGCCCAGTGTGTGGTTTATTTAAAAATTCTTTGTTTTTTTTTATCTGATCTTCAAATTTAACCGGATGTCCTATATCTTTATTTGCTAAATCTGACAACCCTACTATTGCAGAAAGAATAAAAACTCTCACCACGCTTGGCATGAGAGAGGCATTTAGAACATAAGAGAAAGGTCCATGAGGGGTCAGCCAGCGAACACCACAAAGGGTTTTTATAGAGGATGTTGGAAAAACATGTGGTAAAGCACTAGCTTCTCGCTCCTATGAAAGGCTGGCTTTGTTTCTTAGCAGGATGGAGACTGCCCTCGCTAACCCCAATTTACAGACAGACTGAAAACCTCTCCCGGAGTAGAACTGGTCTCCATGGGAACACCCTGCCTGCCAAAGACTCAGGTGCCAGGCGTACAAGTTTATAGTAGGTGCCCAGTGAAGAAAGGCAGGTTGGGTAAGAAACCTGGCAGATGAATTTTCTAAACTTTAGCATCTAAAGAATGGATGACTCTTCAATAAAACTAATTATCAATCCAAAGCGTCCCTATCTAGATGTACTTGTTGGCCAATGTTCAATTTTTTAAGTATAAAAATTGACAGATCTTTGGGCGAAGTCACTCACTGGTTTACAGCAGAGCTAAGAAGCTCCCAGGCAAGAAACTTGTTAGGTGCCATAAGTCTTGGCACACATATCCATCCCAGAATTTGCTCTCCAACTCAATAGCTAAGACTTTCCTTCTCACAATGTAAAGTAAAACCACATTTCTCCAGAGGCATAATTCTTTATGCATTATATGTAAGATGATTTACATGGCCCCCATTTTCTAAATTCTTTGATTTGTCTGAGTTAATTTGTTTTTGAAAGCCACTATCTTGCAGAACCATTCCAGCTACTCCATTTATTTGCAGATTTATGAATATCTAAATGGGCTTGGCCCCTGCCAATTTAGATATGACTTAGGTGGAAATTTTTCATTCCTCATTCTCTTCTTCATTTATCTGTCTCCATGAAGTGCTGGTACATGACCATCATTTAAATCTAAGCCACACATCTAATTGGGGATTCAAATATGCTGAGTGACTTACCATGAAGTTTGATGTCTGTTACCATGAAGTTTAATATCTGTTTATCTTATAATATTTGTATGTCTTTGATAAAATTTGGAAACATTCCCAAAGATCTTTGATACTTGGCATGTTTTCTTTTAATGTTTTATTTATTTCTAGGAGAGAGAGAGAGAGAGACAGCGTGAGCAGGAGATACAGACTCTGAAACAGGCTCCAGGCTCTGAGCTGGCAGTCAGCACAGAGCCCGACGTGGGGCTCGAACCCACGAACCGCGAGATCATGACCTAAGCGAAAGTTGGACGCTTAACCAACTAAGCCACCCAGGCTCCCCCAGAAGCTACTAAGTTTTAAAATTCATCCTGTCATTCTTCAGGTGTGTAATGAGAAAAAGTGCATTCTTTGATTGGAGAACACAGAATCTGTATTTACTTGGAAAGTATATTTTATAAAATCATACCATAGCAGCATGGGGTGTCACTTTCTGATTACCTGCACTATATCAGATCTTGAACTAGACAGCTGGTAAATAAAAGGATGAATTTGTCTCTCAAAAGGCCCATGAAATGTGAAGTTAAATAATTATAGCACAAGGTAAAATAAAATACATGCCCTAAAATAGTACAGAATGTTATAGGATTAAGAGAAAGGAGAGAGGTTTATACTGGGGAATAATCAGGAAAGAGTACTGTAGCCTTGAAAGACACTTTGGCAGAGCAAAATGAAGGTCAAAGCAAGTCAGACAGAGGGAAGGGCATAGGGTGTGTGCCTATGGGCATAAAAAGCACTTTATATTCCCATCAGTAGGATGCAGGGTACAGAAGGTGCTGAGTCTGGAAAGGCGGTACAAGACCTAGAGTGTCTTAGTTTGGCATTCAAGGGGCTCCAAGGCAGGCAGGAGATCATCTTCACATCCTTCATCCCAATCCCATTAGGATTTCCTTCAAGGAGGAAAGAAGACAGCTCCATTTGCTTTGCTTTCTTGCAACTCTTGCTCTTAGATCTGAATTTTCTTATGATGTTATTGTCTGGTGCATGTTCTCATACCAGGATGGTGTATTTAGTCAAATGGAAGATGGTGGAAGGTGCATGTCTTTCGTTTGTCCATTGGAAGAAGGGGATTGTGAAAGGGAGTGTAGACAAGAGGTGAGCCCGCAGCCCAGGGATGAAACCACCATAGGCACTTTTTTGGGCAATTGGTTTTAGGAACACAGAAGTCAAAGATGTAGAAAATGATTTCCATAGTATCCTAAGGGGTAAAATCCTGCAGTGCTCAGACAGCTGACTTGATTCACCTGAGGAACTCAGGAACCTGAGTACCCCCCCTCTGGCCAATTCAGGGTCCCAGGGGTCATTTATTCAGGGGGCTCTGCTTATCCCTTCACTTACAGCTTTCCTTCAGGGTTTCCTAGAGCACAGGACTATGATGTCCCTCAGTCATGTTTTCTAAAGATTAGACCTCCTGGAAGAGAATTCTACCTTCTCTATCTCTCTTGAGGTCTTGAAGATAAGTTTTGGTTCCCAGGAGCTACTGAGCAAATGGTATATGCCACCTTACAGCATCTCTCTGCTCATATTGACAAGTTAAGAGGTTTCCCACCTGGTGGATAAATGGCCAAAAAAATTGCCACCAAAAACCAGTTACACTGAATGGAGATCAATCAACCTTTTTTTTTTTTCCTGTCCAAAAGCAATTCTAATTTTATTGATTGGTTTGGCAGTGAGGGCTGTTTTTACTGTGAGGTGATACAGAGGGCATTTTTCATAAATTCAATAAGCTCAGTCTACAACTATTAAAGCTTTTTTAATATTTATTTATTTTTGAGAGCTAGAGACAAAGCACAAGCAGGGGAGGGGCAGAGAAAGAGGAATACACAGAATCTGAAGCAGGCTCCAGGCTGTGAGCGGTCAACACAGAGCCCAACACGGGGCTCAAACTCACAAACTGTGAAGTCATGATCTGAGCTGAAGTTGGATGCTTAACCAACTGAGCCACCCAGGTGTCCCAGTCTGCAACTATTTAAAGCACATAACATATGTGGGAACATTCAACCTTCACAGCTGTGAGATTGATGATACAAATTCATACATCAGTGTTTTCAAAAATGTGCAAGAGGGCACATGATTGTTAGCAATTATTTTAGGGGGTTCATGAGCGACCTCTGAGGGCCCCTGGACCTTCAAGCTGTTCCCAAAGGAACCAATGTTGAGAAGTTTGCACACTGCTGAGTTGAGATTACAGGTTTGCTCTGTAGGTGGCAGCATTGGTAAGATGTTATGAGGCTGTAATGTTAAAAAAATTTTTTTTCTAACCATTGTTTCTAGGCAAACTTTCTTCTTTTGCCTTTGGGCAATTTAAATTAGAGTAAGAATGAGCATCAGTGTTTGTGGCCTTGAGAAGAGTAGCTGTTTGACCAGAACAGAAATACGAAAGCCCTGTGTATCAAGTACCTGTTTCCAGGGCTGATGCAGTATTATTTTTGGTTTTTGTTTTTTTACCAATGTCTTTATTTCCAGAGTCTAAAAGTTCCCAACAGCAAGTGGGTGATCAAAAAGTGTTTGAGGAAGAACAGTTACACTAGTTCCAGCTCTGGGGAAGCTTTTGGTTAAACACGCAGGATAATTGAAGGTCTAGAAGACTGTGGCGGGGCTCACGAGATCCCTGAACCCATCTTTGCTCAGACTGCTGGAGTCCAACAGTCCTCAGAAAGGGCGGGCACCGTCTATCATTTAAAAGGACTTTGCACCGGGTGACACAAAATGAGACTACAGCTGTTTACAGTTCTCTCAGTGACTCCAGGAAATTATTTTCTGATGCATTCCTCTAGGAAAATCATGTCATTTCCTTACTGCTGCTTAATTATTGCCAGGCCTTGAATAAATGAACAAAATTTTAAATTTAAAGCACAGGTAAAGCACGTAGACAAATAATCCATGATTCACCTAGTACATTGCTGTGTCAGCACTTGGAATCTTGTTTCAAAGATGAGACAGGGAAAGGAGATCAGGTTGAAAGAAAATCATGACTTAATGGGTTCCGACTCTGAGGCTCTCAGTTCCTCCTTCCAATAACACACCCACTCTCTGCGGTTATTCCCACCCCTCCTTCCTCTTTTTCTGGAGGTGAAAACTGCCTTCAGGCAAGTTTTAATATGTGAGTGTTTGTTGCCTCCACCAGGGGATTGGAATATTTGTTTAACTGTGCTGTTGCTGAACACTACCCCACCCCCACTCCCAGCAGGTGTAAAAGGAGCCCTTCTTGCAGCTGCCCTTCACTACCATGGTGGCCGCAGAATGTTAACTACAAGGGACCTGGTACTTTGAAGGGATTGAAAGGTACAAATAACACATACAACGATAAAAACCACAGATTACTTTCTACTACCAACCACTCCTCTTTTTTTTTTCTGAAATCAGGGGTATATCAAAGTACTTGTGTACGTGTGTGTATGTGTATATACTATGTAAGCATACAGTTAACTGCAAAAATACAAGACTCACTATACAGAACTGTATAGCCTGCCAGAAAAGATCTATCATCACCACCACCAAAGGCAGAGTTATTGATTAAACGCTCATATTCAAATGACATTTCCCTGAGCAAACAAAACCACTGGCAGCTCTCGCTAATTTTACCATGTGTAGTAAACACCACGTGAGCCCTTCCACAGAAGGAAAGGCAGACTGAGAAATGAACAGCAGGGCCAGGCAGCTGACTAAATCAATAAAGACACACTTACTCTGTGGCTGAATCTACAGGATGCAAGTGTCCACGCTGCATGCATCACAGACTTAGCCGTGCCCTTTCTCGTCATTTCCTCAAGGACATAGATTAGTTGTGATCCTGACCCACTGGTAAACTGGCTTATTCAGGCATTGGCTTATCCCAAACTAAACCCTTGGCTTCCTATTTTCTAGATTCTAACACCAGGACCCTGGTACCCTGCAATGGACTGAATATTTGTGTGCCCCACCCCACTGCCTTCGTTTGTTGAAATTCTAACTGTTGGGTGTGATGGTATTAGAAGGTGGGGACTTAGGGACATGTCATTTTTCTTATATAGTCATGATGGTAAAGCCCTCATAAATCAGATTCAAGCCCTTATAAAAGAGACTCCAGTAAAATTCCTTGCCTTTTCTGCCATATGAGGACACAGTGAGACAAGGACCATCTATGAGCTAGGAAGCAAACTCTCACCAGACATTTTATCTGTAGCATCTTGCTCTTGGACTTGCCAGCCTCCAGAACTGTGAGAAATAAATTTCTGAGTGTTTAAGACACTCAGTCTCTGGTATTTTTTGTTACAGCAGGCTGAATGGTCTAAGACACAGATAAAGGCAGCGTTCAGGGTTCCAGAAACCAATGCTGTCACTCAGGTATTGTTGTTGTCTGGAAAACTCAGCCTTAGCCCACCTTAAAACAGCGGCATTGCTTGAGTGTTCTGTAAGTCAGGAGGATGAGAGGGAGGAGGGCCAGAAAGGGCCACCGTCTGTGTTCAGTGAGTTTCTTACTTGCTTTGCTTCACTCCCTATAAGCAGAAGATTAGCCCCAGAAATGCCAGAGGGATGACATTTAAGGACTCAAGAGGAAACTCTGAAGGTTAAAACCCACATCCTATGCCGCAGCATCCGCCAGGGACTGCCCAGAATAACCTGTGTCCCTAGGAAGGGGCACTGCCTGCCCCCGAGACCAGGAGGTCCCAGACACTCCCTCCATGGGTCAACCTCAAGGAGGTTTGGTGATGTTTGGGTGTGATACTCGTTTTGAAGGTGTAGGGATGATAAATTAGTTGAAGAGAAAAATGTACCCCCCATACACCCTCTCTTCAGAGGAATTAAAATCTAAAGGGCTCTAAAGAATCTAAGTGTCAAAGAAATGATAAAACACAGACCTTGAGCTTAGCATTTGATTCTTGTTTTGTTTTTTTCAGATGTCTATGGTTTCCTCAGACTCTCAAAGGGAGTCTGAAATTCATACAATTTCTTAAAACAAAACCAATTTAATTCTATCATATTTAGAAAAATTAATGTGTGTCTTATAATATTCTCAGAAGGAGACAGGGAAGGCTCTTTCTTACCCCCCAAATAATAAATTGATTCAATACACCAAAGACCAGGAATCTCTTTCTCTCCCTCTCACTGTCTCATATATATATGTATATGACTTAAGAGAAAGGATGTTAATGAGCAGTATGCAGCACCCTCAGTTACTCCTACTAGGCATTTTGCATCATTATCTCCCCTAAACCTAAACCTCATAGAAAATCATGTGAGGAAACCAAAGTTTAGAGTGGTTATGTGTTTGCCAAAGTAGTAAGATCAGTTGAGATAAACCTAGATCTGTGTTTTTTTCCCAAATAGTTTATTGTCAAGTTAGTTTCCATATAACACCCAGTGCTCAACCCCACAAGAGCCCTCCTCCATGCCCATCTCCCCCTCCCCCTCACACCCATTAGTCTTCAGTTTGTTAAATTCCTCCCAATACTCTTATACGTGCAAACATATGGTATCTGTCCTTCTCTGCCTGACTTATTTCACTCAACATAACACCCTCAAGGTCCATCCATGTTGCTACACATGCCCAGATTTCATTCTTTCTCATTGCCATGTAGTATTCCATTGTATAGATAAACCACATCTTCTTGATCCATTTGTCCGTTGATGGACACTTAGGCTCTTTCCATGTTTTGGCTATTGTTGAGAGTGCTACTATGAACATTGGGGTACATGTGCTCCTATGCATCAGCACTCCTATATCTCTTGGGTAAATTCCTAGCAGTGCTATTGCTGGGTCATAGGGGAGTTCTATTGTTAATTTTTTGAGAAACCTCNGAGAGTGGGCATCTCTGTTGTATTCCTGATCTCAGGAGAAAAGCTCTCCGTTTTTCCCCATTGAGGGTGATGTTAGCTGAGGGCTTCTCATAGATGGCTTTTATGATGTTTAAAAAAGTGCCTTCTATCCCGACTTTCTCGAGGGTCTTTATTAAGAAGGGATGCTGCATTTTGTCAAATGCTTTTTCTGCATCTATCGACAGGATCATATGATTTTTATCTTTTCTTTTGTTGATGTGATGTATCACATTGATTCATTTGTGAATATTGAACCAGCCCTGTAACCCAGGAATGAATCCCACTTGATCTTGGTGGATAATTCTTTTTATGTGCTGCTGAATTCGATTTGCAAGTATCTTGTTGCAGATTTTTACATCTGTATTTATCAAGGATATTGGCCTGTAGGTCTCCTTTTTTGCTGGGTCTCTGTCTGGCTTGGGAATCAAAGTGATGCTGGCTTCATAAAATGAGTCTGGAAGTTTTCCTTCGATTTCTATTTTTTGGAATAGCTTGAGAAGAATAGGTATTAATTCTGTTTTAAATGTCTGGTAGAATTCCCCAGGGAAGCCATCTGGCCCAGGGCTCTTATTTGTTGGGAGGTTTTTGATAACTGATTCGATTTTCTCACTTGTTATGTGTCTGTTTAGGTTGTCTCTCTCTTCCGGTGTGAATTTTGGTAGTGAGTGTGTGTTTAGGAATTTGTCCATTTCTTCTAAGTTTTCCAATTTGTTGGCATATATTTTTTCATAGTATTCCCTGATAATTGCTCATATTTCTGAGAGGTTGGTTGTAATCAGTCCGTTTTCATTCATGATTTGTCTATTTGAGTGCTCTCTCTTTTCTTTTTGAGAAGCCTGGCTAGAGGTTTGTCAATTTTGTTTATTTTTTCAAAAAACCAACTCTTGGTTTCATTGATCTGTTCAACTGTTTCTTTGGTTTCTATATTGTTTATTTCTGTC
The DNA here is from genome assembly GCF_008692635.1 of Crocuta crocuta. Taxonomy (NCBI): domain Eukaryota; kingdom Metazoa; phylum Chordata; class Mammalia; order Carnivora; family Hyaenidae; genus Crocuta; species Crocuta crocuta. Next base: position 11,864,080 of record NW_027527955.1, read on the forward strand.
CTGATATTCATTATTTCTCTTCTTCTACTGGGTTTGGGGTGCTTTTGTTGCTCTCCCTCTAGTTGCTTTAGGTGCACTGTTAGATTTTGGACTTGCGCTTTTTCTAATTTCTTGAAATAGGCCTGGAGTGCAATGTACTTTCCTCTTGGGACTGCTTTCGCCACATCCCATAGGGTTTGGATTGTTGTATTCTCATTTTCATTTGTTTCCATATATTTTTAAATTTCTTCTCTAGTAGGGTGTCCTTTATCCTCCATGTATTTGGGGGTTTTCTAGACTTTTTCCTGTGATTGATTTCGAGTTTCATAGCATTCTGATCTGAAAGTGTGCATGGTATGATCTCAGTTCTTTTATATTTATTGAGGGCTGCTTTATGTTCTAGTATGTGATCTATCTTGGAGAATGTGCCATGCTCACTTGAGAAGAATGTGAATTCCATAGCCTCAGGATGTAGAGTTCTAAATATATCTGTCAAATCCATCTGGTCCAATGTGTCATTTAAGTCCATTGTGTATTTATTGATTTTCTGTCTAGTAGATCTGTTCATTGCTGTAAGTAGAGTGTTAAAGTCCCCTGCTATTAGCACGTTCTTATCGATAAGACTTTTTCTGTTTGTGATTGTTTTATGTATTTAGGTGCTCCCATATTTGGTGCATAGACATTTATAATTGTTAGCTCTTCCTGATGGATAGACCCATTAATTATTACATAATGCCCTTCTTCATCCCTTTTTACTGTCTTTACTTTAAAGTCCAGTTTGTCTGATATAAGTATAGCTACTCCGGCTTTCTTTTGATTTCCTGTAGCATGATATATATTTCTCCATCCCCTTACTTTTAATCTGAAGGTATCTTCCCGTCTAAAATGAGTTTCTTGTAGACAGCATATAGATGGATTTTGTTTTTTAATCCATTCTGCTACCCTATGTCTTTTAATTGGAGCATTCAGCCCATTTACATTCAGTGTTATTATTGAAATATGTGGGTTTAGAGTCTTTGTATCTTTTGTAGGGTTCATGTTTGTGGTGGTGTCTCTGGTATCTTTGTTCCTTGCAACCTTTCCTTCAGAGCGTCCCCCTCAGGATTTCTTGTAGGGCTGGCTTAGTGGTGACAAATTCTTTCAATTTTTGTTTATTTGGAAAGACTTTTATCTCTCCTTCTATTCTGAATGACAGGCTTGCTGGATAGGGGATTCTTGGGTGCATATTTTTTCTGTTCATCACATTGAAGATCTCCTGCCATTCCTTTCTGGCCTGCCAAGTTTCATTAGATAGGTCTGTCACCACTCTGATAGGTTTCCCTTTGTATGTTAGGGCCCTTTTCTCCCTAGCTGCTTTCAAAATTCTCTCTTTGTCCTTATATTTTTCCAGTTTCACTATGATATGTCATGCAGAAGATTAATTCAAGTTACGTCTGAGGGGAGTTCTCTGTGCCTCTTGAATTTCAACGTCTACTTCCCTCCCCAGGTTGGGGAAGTTCTCTGCTATAATTTGTTCCAGGACTCCTTCAGCACCTTTCCCTCTCTCTTCCTCTTGTGGGATTCCTATGATACAGATTTTGTTCCGTTTGTTTGTATCGCTGTGCTCTCGAACTCTTCTTTCATGTTCCTGGATCAATTTATCTCTTTTTTTCTCAGTTTCTTCTTTTTCTATAATTGTGTCTTCTAAATCATTTATTCTCCTTTCTGCCTCTTCAATCCGTGCATTGGACGCCTCCAGTTTATTATGTATCTCATTTATCACATTTTTAAATTCATCATGCCTATTTTTAAGCTCCATGGTGTTTGTAGCCATAATTTCTTTGATGTCCTCCATGCTTTTTTCAAGCCCAGCAATTTTATGATTATTGTTCTAAATTCTTGTTTGGTTATGTTGCTTATAACTGTTTTGAGCAGTTCTTTAGCTGTCAATTCTTCCTGGAATTTCTTTGAAGAAGAGCTCTTTCGTTCCATCATTTTGGTTAGCTTTCTATCTCTTGTTAGTTTTAAAAGCTTGTTATGCTCTCTGCACCTGTGAGCGCAGCTGCACCAAAGTAGGCTCTTTGACTGTCCAGGGCCTATCCTTTTGGAAAGTGTTCTTTGAATGGTATCTCTTGGTCTCTCTTGTTGAGACCTTGGTTATTTTATTTTCCTACTCGTAGTGGTATTTGGGACTCTCCACCATGTGTACTTTGGCGTGTTTCTTGAGGTAGCCTTGGAGAAGAAAACAGACAGACAAACACACAGGGAACAAAGGCACACAAACACACAGACAAATCCAACAAACACGCAAACCGAAAGGGAAAATGAAAAAATAAAGAGAAAAGAGGGAGGAGGAAAGGCGAATAATAAAAAACAAAAATACGTAAAAAAGAAAAGAAGAAGAAAAGAAAAGGAAAAAAGAAGAAACCCAATAGACAAAGAACAGTTTAAAGCATATAACCAGATTTCCCAGCTACAAATAAATAGCCGGGTGTATGCAGTGCTGGTTGAAGAGCATAAAGAGAGAAATGACAGGGTGGGGATGAGGTGAAATTGGGAATGAAATGAGCAGGCAGAAGGAATTAGAAGCTTTTTTCAAAGAGCGAAAGAGTGGAATATGGTTGAAGTGGCGAAAGAAATGACGATGGTGTTATCCAGAGAAACTATATAGTCTGATTACTCCAGAGAGAAAGAGATGAGAAACCCTAGATCTGTGTTCTTAACTGACTCTGCTACACCAGTTCCCTGGACTCACTCATTAAATGTTTGTTAAGCAAAATAAATCCCATGGAGAGCTTCAAAAAGAAGAAAAGAACATTGCATCCTGCTACTGTCAGCCTCTGTAAATAAAGATCACTGGTAAATATCTGTGGTTATAGTTAACATAGCATTTCCATCTGTGCCTTCAAGGGAAGAAGGGAAGGGGGCAGGAAAGGGAAGAGGGGAGGAGGACGGTCGCTAAAAAGGTTTTGAGCTGTTGGATGTGTGTGCACCTTTCTATCCCACTAGGTAAATGGACAACATGTTTTCTGGGAGAAAAATCAAGCCATTCCCCCATGACATATCTCTTCCCCTTAGAACAGTTAACTTCTTTCAGAGGAAGATGCATTATCCCTGCAGGCAGGGTTAAACACATGGTCTCACAAAGGATTAGGAAATCAGAGATGTAATCTACTGCATTGTGAAGACCCTTGGCAGAGCGGATGCATGAAGCAGTTCGCTGGTTTGCAAACTTGAAGAATTTGAGCACTGGCCAGAATACCACTGAGGAGCTTCCTCTTTCCTGATGGTGTGGCTGAGTGTCCTCATTCCGGGGATTCTGGCAGCCTGGTTTCCTGGCCAGATGTTTCTCATCCACACCTGTAGACCTTAGGAAACCAAGGGTGACCTCAGTAGGTGCGGCCTTGATTTCCTTCCCATCCCTGCCCTTGAGATGTGGAGATTGAATGAACAACCACACCAGGACCATCCACTCAAACAAGTAGATCAGGGAAGGAAACTTCCTCACTTTAGTCAGCAAGTCAGCTGTTGGGTTACCTCCTATCACATCTGGTCAGAGGACAGGGTCATCCATCCAGTGGATCAGGCTGTGTTCTTGCAGCATGGTGTGGTTGGGCTTATATCTCATGGCTCACCCGGGAGAATGGATTTGATTCTTAAGTGATAACCCCAGAGCCTGTGTCAGAGTAAGGAAGCCACCCATTTAGGGTCATTGGACATTGGATTAAGCCAAACTATTGAAGAGCTGCCTTTGTGCACTACATATTATCTTGGCCTCTCTTAAAATCGCTATTTCATATGCTGTCACTTTTTGTATCAAAGGATGTTATATCAACCACAGGACCGTTTCAGTGATAAACACTGTACCGATGTTATTGAGGATGTGGTCCAATGCACCTGACAGCACTTATCTCCCTTCTCAGACCTCATAGGGGAAATGTTTCTCAGTTTAAAGAACCAGAAAAATGTGTATTTCTCCTGAGTGTTAACATGTGATTTTCTTCTGGGCATTGTGAATCTTGTAGTTCATAGAATTCCCCTCTTTTCTTTGGATACTGGGAAACTCAAAGACAAATATTTTGCCTATTTCCAACAACTTGTACAGCACCTTGTAGCATGCATTTTGTGTACATGTTTTGCACTTGTGTTCATCTTATTTCCCTACCCTTGCTTTCCTTTTGCCCTAATTGCTTTGTCTCTAAGTTGTTGTTTATCACGTAGGATGTATCCTAAATGTTCCATATATTAAAGCAGACTAACTACAGTCAAAAATGACTCCTAAACCTCAATACAGTGAAAAAAGTTGACTTTGTTTACCTTAAGTCTAGTGTGGATGTTACTTGGTGATTCCCCTCCAAGTGGGGAACAGAGGAACCTAAGTTCTTTAGCTCTGCCTTCTTCAGCATGTATCCCTATAGTGGCTGCCATAGGTAGGAAGATAGAAGCACACCAGGCACTTAACTCCTTCAGCCTAGAAATGACACACACCATTTCCTCTAATGTTCCATTGGCCTGAACTAGTCACTCAGACACAAAGCACTGAGAAATATTGTTCCCAATTGGGCAGCCACTTCCCCAAAACAACTCTACATGGGAGAGAACACAAATCCTTGGTGGTCAGCTACTGTTTCTGCCACACTCTCTAAATTTCCTCTGGAAACAAGAAAACTGAGCAAACTCAATAAACTTTAGAGAAAAAGGAAATCTCTTTTCTCTTTGCCAAAGAACAGGATTATCAATCAAGAAATAACCAAAACTGGGAAGATCTATGGTGGGACTTTAGCTGGGTATTAGAGGTGGCACAAAGTGTGAGTTATAAGGTTTCACGCACACCTTCCACACTTCTGCTTCCCTGAGTGGAAATGTGGTAGCTCTCAAAACCAGTCTGTGGTGCAAACACCATTCTACTAGGTCTCTCCCCTGCCCTTGCTGAACTCTGTAAACAAAAGGGTCAGATGTAGCAAGCAGTGGCTCTGTCTGTGGAATAAAAGCAAGCCCTTCAGTAGCTGCCTTTGATGTGGCCAGTGGAAAGTAAGGAGGCAAGAACTCTTTATTTCATTTCTAGTCTTCATTCTAAGATGACCTTGGTTAAGGGTTTAATTTCCTCCTGCTTGGATTCCTAGTTTGCAAATTGGAAGTAATGATATTTGCCTACCTTGCCTTCAGGATTAATTAGTGGTTGTGTTGCACTTTGAGCCTATAGATGAAAGGCTTTTATGTGAGCATAGTGCATCATCATCATCATCATCATCATCATCACCATTGTCATCATCACCATCATTACCTTGTGTCCTAAAGGTAAAATGGTAGACTTCCCACTCACAGTTTCCAAGACACTTGACCTTTCTAACTTTTCTAACCTCTTCAGCTATGCTTTCTTAAAGGACTAATCCACTTCCCCCTTCTCCTTGGCCTTGTTGTCAAGGACTAAGAAAGTGGGAGCTAATCACAACTTCTTACAGACCCATGTTTCACACACTTGAACTTGACAGTGCCTTTCTCCCAACAATCGAGCTTAGTCATTTCAACTATACTCCACATCCAAACTATAAGAGATCAATCAGAAATAGAAGGGGAAAATCTTAGGGAAACTTTTTAAAAATCTCAAAACTCCTTAAAAAATAATTTTTTTCCAAAATGTCTCACTAAATAAATGGACTTTTTCTGCTTGCTAGATGACATTATAAAGAGGAGAGTCATTTGCTTTCAACTCAGTATTCTGAGCTGATCCCCTATCCCTGAGAGCTTCTCAGTATCTAAACTCAACAGCAGTTCAAATTCTTACTCAAAAACTGGAGACTTCTCCTGGGGAGATTGGAGGGCTTTGGGTGACATTCTGCTTTTGAAAGTAGGGCTGGGACCAGAGGTAATGTGGGCTGTGGAGTGATAAAAGCAGAGCCATGCAGGTAGGTTCAGTTTTCCTGGTATGTAGATTTAGTGTTCTGGATCTAAGACCAAGGATGGTAAAATCAAATGGGGGTTTTACTAAGCACTTCTAGTCCCCAGGATGAGTTTAACTGCAGTCTTGATACTTGAGGGAATCCATTAAAATGGAATCATTTGCCAAGCCAGTGGAAGCCTCTTCACTTTTTGATACAGGTGCCACTTCATTTCACATTAGTGGTGAAATGTGAGAGCTGGCCAGGATCGGAAGAGCTGGAATGATTCACCTACTCCTATGATCCCAGCCCCAGCTTGTCTTCAGTGAACAAAGGCAAGTTGCACAAGGGGATTGAAATTTTGATTTCAGGTTTGTGACTCACCTGCTTGGTCAGGCAATAATGATAATAGCCAGAATGTTTACAGCTCTTCCTGGGTGCTAAATATTGTTCCAGTCCCTTTCTATGAAATAAGTCATTTAATCCTCAAAGGACCTTAGGAAGCAATTTCTATTTTAAACTCTACTTTAGAGATAAGGAAACTGTGACAGGAAATTTTTAAATGTTTCATCCAAGGTATCATGGCCAGTCACAGACAGAGCTAGGATTTGAACCCATCCCTGTAAGGAAACAAATCCCTGGAGGGCAGAGATTTTTGTCCCTTTAGTCCTCTGATATGTCCCAAGAGCCTAGAATTATTCTTGGCATAAAATAGAGTTCTATAAAATATAAAACAATATTAGGTGTTTCAGAAAGAAAAGGTTGACTAAGTGGAAAGGATGAGTTTATTAAGGAAATAATACAAGAATATTTTCCAGAACAGGGGCGCCTGGGTGGCTTAGTCGGTTAAGCGTCCGACTTTCGCTTAGGTCATGATCTCGCGGTTCGTGGGTTCGAGCCCCGCGTCGGGCTCTGTGCTGACTGCCAGCTCAGAGCCTGGAGCCTGTTTCGGTCTGTGACTCCCTCTCTCTCTGACCTTCCCCTGCTCACGCTGTCTCTCTCTCTCTCTCCTAGAAATAAATAAAACATTAAAAAAAAAAGAGAGAATATTTTCCAGAACTGAAATATCTCTAGATACAGGAAAATGAAAGGGAAAAGGCGCAGAAAGACACGCCACCGTAGAGGTTCAGAATACCAACAATAAGGAAAAGATCCTGAAAGTTTACAGAGAGAACTAAGAAAGAATGGCTTGGATTTCTCAACAACGCCAAAAGCTAGAAGATAATGGGAAAATGTCTTCAGAATTCTCAGGGAAACTTTTTCCAACCTAGAATTCTGTGTCTTGTTAAACTCTCAATCAAATATGGAGGTGAAATAAATTCATGTTCAAGCAAGGCAAGGCTTTATGATTTCCCTCCACCAATTCTTTCTCAGGAATTTCCTGAAGGATGCTTTAAGTAAGACATTAAACCATAAAATAGGAAAACACAGGGGCTCTGACAAAGTGTGGGCAGAGGGGAGTGTAGGGTGGCAGTGAAGGGAGGTGTCGAATCACAGATCGGCAGCAGACTCAGTCAGCAATCAGTCCAGATTGGAATAAGAGGACAGAGAGGTTTCTGCTCAAAAAGAAAAAAAAAAGTGTACATATATTCTTAATAATGTAAGCACCAAATATTAGGTTAACCCCAAGTTAAGAAATGCCCATATTGGATGGTATAGAGAGTGGAGAGGAAGATGGAAAAGAACTACTGTCTCTTGTTCTAAAATAAAAAGTCAACAGATGATGCTTACAATTTTAAATAATTAATAAATTGCAATATAAAGTATTTAGTGTATGGAGGTAAATGCCTGCAAAAAAAGAATCAGGAGTTTCCCATAGGGAGAAGTGTCAGGGTGGGGAACGAAGCAGAAAGCTGTCGGTCCTTATTAGAAACCTCATGTGCTACTTGCCTTTTGAAGCTAGCACACGTGTAATTTTGCATAAATACAAATTCAGGGTAACAAGGGAAGAAGGGGAAGGAGGAAGGAGCGGGTGTGATAGTAACTCTGGAGGCAGGCAAGCAGGTCCTTGTGGTGCTGCCTGTCTGCTGTGTTGGGGACACAAAGCCGGTGGGCAGGTAGCCCATCCCGAATCCCTCTCTTTTCCAGCGAGACGCAGAGCCCAGTCTGTGTCTGGGGTAGCTGAGTGAGGTCATTTTGGTGCATCAGCATTATCATTTTTGGTCTCCATTTCTGTGCTCTCTGCATCTTTGATTTTGAATCCTTGCAGGTTTGGAAAATGCTTTAAATCATACCTTAGCACTAGGAGCAGATCCAGATTCTATGGGACCTAAAACTTAAATGATTTGGGGAGCCTTCTCTAAGAAAAACAATACGAAAGAATGCATCCAAAATTACATATGAAAGTGAATATTTATTTACAATGAGAAAATATATCACAATAAATTACAAAATTTAAAAAGCTGTTAAATACCAAAAATCTAAAAATCCAGAAAAGTGACAAAACATTTTACTAATTAACTACCTGACACATCTCTGTTTTTTTTCCTATATTGTTTTGGAGATATAATCTTTGATTACCACTCAATATGACAAAATTTTGTCATATTTTCTATAGAGAGAATAGAAATATGATTCAGTTTTCCTTCTAGCAGGGTTGATTAAAATCTATTTTCTACAAATGATTGTTTAGAAAAATTTCTCTCTGATTTCCAACTTATTATTGATAAGTCATGTACATCTTTAAGGTTGTTGTCCTAAATTTTGAAACTTCTCTCTCTCTTTCTTTTTTCTAAATTATGAACTGCTACAGACACCTTGCTTTTGTAGTACTGCTTCAGACTTACTGACTGCAAACTCAGGAATTTTGATAACTGTTGTTGCATGTAATTTCTGTCAAAAAAATCTATCTTGTGTTATAATTGTCTATACCACATTTTCAAGTGTATGCCTGAGAGGAAAGAACTTGCATTTTGACTCTCTGTTCCTTTGGGAACTGAATCTTCCATTTAATGATGCTTGGCAGAATATTCCACAGACTGCCTTCTGGCTCCAAACATTTCAAACCTTGTTTCTCTTCCACTCACCTCATATTTCCAGTGCCAGGTGCCATCCATGTCATGATATGACCTCTGTACCCTGCATCTGCCTATCATGACTCCCAGTGAGAGAGCAATAGGAGTATTCCTAGCAATAGCTTAAGTTCATGGATAAAGTATATCCCACTAATCCCAGACTAGATGCATCTCCAATTCAACCCGCCCCCAAACGCCTGTGGAAATCCACAAGGCCACTAACAGATGGGGAAGCATGCTGGAAGGGAAATCAGCATAGAAGTAACAGGATCTTCAGTGATTGGGGTTAAAATATGTCTTGCAAATTTTATAAAAAACCATATGACCATTAGAACATATGTCTAGAGCTTCAGAAGGGCCAGTGCAAGTGAGGCTCCCTGCAGCTTAACTGCCTTCCCTCTAACAGGCACCTAGGCAGGAAATTGTGCTCCAGTCCTTCTGCCCAGACATGCCATGTGACAACCTCTGCCCAGAGCCAGAGGGGAGGAAGCAGCCAAGGGAAGGGGAGGCGGGGGAGGGAGGGAGG
>NW_027527955.1:11873472-11905389 GCF_008692635.1 Crocuta crocuta
AGGGCTGGCACCTATCTCCCCAGAGTCATCTTAGTTAGCTATGTGGCTTAAGAGCTGTGAGCAAAGGGCAAGGGAGGGAGCATTTTCCAGGAAGTGATTTCTCTGCCAACTGGCTAGGAAGGGGTGTGGACTCTGGTGTTCATTGAAGGAAGGCAGGAAAGAAAGGAAAACCAGTCCAACTCTTCTGGGCTCCAGCACTTACTAGTAGGCCCCAGAGAAGGTCTCTTCTTCATTGAAATAGTTTTTCACCTCAATGGGATAATCAATTAAAATTGATTTCTTAATTTTTTCTAAAAACAGTCGTCTCTCCTTTATTTGCAGGTATTTATGCATTCTGTGGATTATAACTATGACGGCCTGCCACAAATTGTCTCTCCCAACAGTTACATTTGCAAAAGAAGTAAATAAAGATTGATATTTGCTGGTAGACCTAGCAAAATATAATGAGAAAGATGATTTAAAAATTTTTTAATGTTTATTTTTGAGAGAGAGACAGAGTGTGAGCAAGGGAGGGAGGGCAGAGAGAGAGGGAGACACAGAATTCAAAACAGGCTCCAGGCTCTGCACCGTCAGAGCGCAGAGCCTGATGCAGGGCTCGAACTCACGAACTGGGAGATCATTACCTGAGCTGAAGTCAGAGGCTTATCCAACTGAGCCACCCAGGCACCTTGAGAAAGATTATTTAAGGCAGAAAGATAACAGTACATTCCATAGCCAACACAAATTATTCTTTGAAAGTATGTTTACTGTTACTTAAAAACAAACATTTTTAAGGGCCTATCTTGTACCTCTCATATTATCTCCTTTAATCCTTACAATAATCCTGAAAGGAGGTATGATTATTCCTAATTGACAGATACAGACATGAACCCATAGTGGAGAAATAATCCAAGGAGAAGAATGGGGGCCTGTCCAAGACAACATGCTAACAAGGGGTTCTAAGTCACATTTTTTTCACTACCCCACACTGATAACTGAAAACCACCCATGGCATCAATTCCCTGAATGGCCAGAGTCCTCCCCACTAAAGGCCTTGGTGTCCAGAATTGTCACACTTCAGACATCTGGACACTTACAAGTACAAAGAACCTAGCACAGTATCTTCTTTATACTTTATAGGGCTCCTCAGTGCTTGCTGAGTGACCCAAAGAACTAATCAACATACTTTATTATTTTCCAGATGTGCCATTACCTTTGGGGGCAAATCTTAGAGCTAAGGAAAAAATGCAGAAAAACTTATTCTGTAAATACTTTAAAACTCCATTTTCAAACCGTGCATTAGGAAGCACTGAAGGTCAATAGTGCTAAGTCAGATGAGTAAAAAAAATTTTTTTTTCATTTTTTTGAGCCTTTGCAAACATATAGAGGCATATTTTCCACACTATAACCCAAGGAAACAGCCAGGCAAACATTTGCTTCCTCTGAGTTCACGTATCTGAAATGCAAGCTGATATTTCTTGCTTGCGTGCTTGGTTTCAAAATGAAACCAGAACATTCCTAGCCTTCAGGCAGCTCTTGTAGCCACAGACAGTTGGAAATTTTGCAATCACAATAAAGTAGGTTAGGGGAATCTCCCAGCAGCTCCCACACAAACATAGTATATTTATGTATATTTTCATGAAGCACAAAATGAAGACTCGGAGAAACCCAGCTACATTGCCAGAGTGAACTGGCACCCTGATCTTGAATTTGCAGTCAGGATCTGACACTGGGTAGGCAGTCGGGGCTAAAGATAGAGGAAGGGGTTAATGGCACCAGCCCTTTGATTCTGTCAAAACTTTACAAATGTTTCTTGCAGAATAAACATACTACTTCTTTTTTCCCTTAAAAAAAAAAAGCATAAAATATATAGTAGGGAATAGACACTGTGGCTTTTTTTCCAAGCATAGACATTTTAGTGTCTGTTGGAAGAATGTCCTTGACCAGTATTGTCTCATAAAAGAGCAGAGGCAATCATAATGCTAGACCTATGCCTGCAAATTTTAAATGACTTTTCAAATGACAATAATCATCACATTTGGGTAACATTTTCCCCAAGGGGAGCCCATAGTATTAGACCTTTCCCTCTGAGACCCTAAATCTCATTCTCCACAGAATTGTGAGGCATTTGCTCCTGTTTCTCTTTTTAAGCTCCCTCTCTCCCTCCCTAGTGTCCCCTCATCTCGCTAGATGCCCAACACTCTGGTGGCTCTGGATTGCTCAGATCCCCAATACAGGGCACAGAGCCATCTACAGATTTGCTACTCCAAGCCCAGCACCCGGGAGCTGGTTAGAAATGCAGGAACCGGGATCCCAGCCCAGACCCTCTGAATCAGAGCCTGTATCCTAGCAAGATTCCTGGTGATTTGTGGGCACATTTACATTTGTAAGGCATTCACATTCTTGTGGGGTATAGTTGAGCTTGGTCACCAACTTGCATGTGACCTGGGGCAGATGAGGACACTTCTCTGGGCCTCAGTTTTTGTTTGTTTGTTTGTTTGTTTGTGAAATGAAGACATAAAGCCATGTCCAGATCACACTGTGAGAGAGAGAGCTGGCTCCAGAGTCAGGCCATCAGCTGAGTCAAATGAGTCAACCTCTGTAAGCCTCATCTGCAAAATACTAATATTAAGTACCCATCTGATACAACTGCTGTGAAGGTACAGTGAGAACACCTGTGTTCATGCCCTACTGTGCTGTGACAAATGACCCTAAGTTCAGTGGTTTAATGAAACACACATTTTCTATCTTACTGTTCTGGAGGTCAGTCAGAAGTGTGAAACAGGTTTCACTGGGCTAAAATCAAGATGTCAGCAAGGCTAGGAGGCTCTAGACAAGAATCTGTTTCCTTGGTTTTCCAGCTTCTAGAATCTGCCCATATTCCTTGTCTTGTGGTCCCCTTCCTTCTTCAAAACAGCAACAGTGATTGGAGCCCTCCTCTCATACCACTCCAACTTCTGCTTCTGTGGTCATGTCTCCTCTGACACTGACTCTTGTCTTCCTGCTTATAAACAACCCCTGTGCTCATATGGGGCCCACTACATAATCCAGCATAATCCCTCTACCTCACAGTCAGCTGCTTATAACCTCAGCTCCATCTGAAATCTAAATTCCTCCACTGCCATACAACATAACATGGTCACAGGCTCCAGGGATTGGGACACAGACATCTTGGGGGGGGGGGATTATTCTGCCCACTACATGACATAAGGGGTTATTACTGTGCCTGGCAAGCAGTCAGCACCTAATAAATCTTTGCTGTTTTTATGGTCGTCTGTGATTCTGAAGACAGCCTGCCTTACTCTGTAAGAGCAGAGCAGTGGGCTGGCTGTATTTTTGTGATGGAATGCCCAAGACATGTTCTACAGAAGTATGATCTAGTTTTTGGCTTGTCTTACCCTCTACAACCTGTGGCTGGACACACACCCCTGATTAGGAAACTCCCTTTCCCCTGGCAAGCCACCACAGCGACCCATATCCATCCTTCCACGTCTAAAGATTGAGAAACCTTTATGTATAAACCGTACATGCCTTATGACTTCGTGGTGTAGCTACAGAATCCACTGAACCTATTTATCTGAATTCTCTCCTGCAGACCACCTACCCACTGTTGCATTCATTTGTGTAGGGAATACTGGATAGCTCTCACGTGCTAGGCACTGAATGAGTGGTCCTGTCTCCATCTCTCAGTAGAGCCCTATCTCCCTGCAAAGGTGCCTTGGGAGTCACCAGTAACATTCAGAGGGAGGCTGACTGGCCCTGGGTAGCTTTTCTGTCGTACCTATTGGGTTCTGTATAAGATTTTGTTTACGTTTATTTTTTGAGAGACAAAGAGACAGTGCGCGAATGGGGGCGGGGCAGAGAGAGAAGGAGACACAGAATCCAAGGCAGGCTCCAGGCTCTGAGCAAGCTGTCAGCACAAAGCCCGATATGGGGCTCAAACCCATGAACTGTGAGAACATGACCTGAGCCAAAGTCAGACACTCAACTGACTGAGCCACCCAGGCGCCCCAGATTTTGTTTAAAACTGAGGTCCACTCTCCAGTACCTGGCACACAGTGGACACTCATTAATAAGTAGATCTCCAAGTGTCTGAAAACCACTGGTCTAGTCCCTGGTAAGGGATTATCAACCACTTTCCAGCTGGTTTTCCATGTTTGGCCCCTTTAGTCCTAAGCTTGGAAATGTGTTCCCTCACGCTTTTGTGCAGGTCCCAGTGCACACCACAAGCAGCCTCCTTTCCTTTGCCCTTTGTCAGTCTCAGCTTACTCTATTTCCTTCTGCTTCTGGGCCACGTCTTTTAGTCCACTCGCAGTTTTTCAGGACCACAGTTGGCCTCTCCCACCACCAGTCTCTCTTGTCAGTTAAATCCTGTTTCATCATCACAGTTCTCAAACCGCGTGATGTTACTTGCCTTCTCCAGAAAGTGCTTCAACTCTGTCCCACATTGATGTGGACAGGAAAAACACCATCTTCCCCACTCCAGCCCTGCCCCCTCTCCCCTCACCATAGAGCAATAAAAATATCTAACACTCTCACACAGCTCTGCTTGACCCTGAGGCATTTGAAATTACTTAAATTAAGCTGTCTCATCATTTACTTTCAACAGCATCTAATAATACCTTATATTTAAGGTTCTTGAGAGTTCACAAAGCTCTCCGACATTATCACATTTAATATGAGCCTCAAACACCCTTATGAGGTAAGCAAGGCAGTGACTTTTATTCTCCTTGTGCAGAGAAGAAAGCAGGCTCAGAGAAAGGCCAGCACCTTGCCCAAGGCCACACGACCCAAAGCAGCAAAACCAGCCACAAACGGAGACTTTCTCTAGCACAGCACTCTCTATACTTGGTGTTCAGCCTCACTTTCAGAGATTATGAAGAAGGTTCAGGGCCTGCTTAGTTTTTGTTTCAGGAATGGGTTTCACAAAAGAACATGATAGTACACTGAATCCTGGCTGCAGCTGCCGGACAACTTGCTGTGGCCTCCTCAACTTAGCTGCATGTTGAATTTGGAACAGCAAACAAAGCACAGTAGGAGGAAGACAAAGAGATCTTCCGTTGGGGGCTGGAAGTTCATTTTCATTCCCTCTTTGACTTCACAGAAAGAAAGAAGCAGGAAACTTGCATTTCTGTCATTGTTACAGTCACTTGAACTATGCAATGCCACTTGAAAATTGAGCCAGCTTTGTTATGAAAAACAATTGTCTTTTGATGAAATAGAGAAGCCTTTTGGAGCCAATGAAGATGCAAAGTTCAGCAACATTCTTTTCAGCAACACTTGACCCAGAAAGGAATGGAAGGATAGTTCCTTCCTTATCTTATTTATCTGGTAACAGAAATAAGCTCTCTGAGTCTCCAACTCCAAACATCAAGAAAGGAAGGTAGAGGCTGTAAGAGATCATGAGACATTCAGCCCTGTCCTTCCTGTTCTCTCTCTGCTGTTCTCCCTGGAGGAAGTTGTAAAAATTAGAGACCTTAGAGATATGTGAAGTACTTAGGATTTGGGGAAAGTGTTTTTTGTTTTGTTTTGTTTGTTTTGTTTTGTTTTGTTTTGTTTTGTTTTGTTTAATTGGCACTAAAAGAAATGACAGGTCACTCCTTCAGAGCAGGCAAAAGGAATGGAAACTGTCAGATGCTATTTGGGAAGAGTAGTCTCCATAAATGCTAAACAGCCTTTAGATCAGCAGCTTTCCCCTCATTGAGTCATTTTATGAGAAGACTAAGAAATAAACACTTCCAAACTCCAAGGCAAAACAAGAAACACACCTGACTGGAGGACACTGATTTGTACATTTGCGGTTTTGGATTAAGAACAGAGGATTTGGTGTGATCCAACTGTGATGTAAATATATATTCTAACTCCCTCTACTGAAGGGGCCTAGAAACAATGATACCTCATAGCGAAAGATGTACCTTTGCCCAGATATTAGTTTCTAAATCATTCCAAATCTCCTTGAGAAAAGAAACAGTTTCAGAGCTGGGGGAGGGAAAGTTCAAAATGAGCCTGTGCTTTACCAAAAAGCAGAAAAACTCAAAAATGCATAGACTTATGGGAAAAAGATCATGCAAAGACATGGATGAGTCTTAAGTGGATATTGCTAAGTGAAAGAAGCCAGTCTGAAAGGGTTACATACTGTGTGATTCCATTTCTATGACATTCTGGAAAAGGCAAGACTATGGAGATGATAAACAGGACAATAGTTGCCAGGCGTTTGGGGTTGGGGAGAGGACAGAACAGGTGAAGCTCAGGTGAAGTTCAGGGGATTTTTAGGGTGAGGAAACTATTCTGGAAAGGAAAGAATCATTGATAATATGAAAAGTCACTTTGAGGGTTATCTGTTTTTCAACTTCAGATTTTATTGTCCTGAAATTTTTATTTGTTTTTTTTTTTAATTTCTGAGAGAGATAGAGAGAGAGTAGGGGAGGGTCAGAGAGAGAGGGAGATACAGACTCCGAAGCAGACTCCAGGCTCTGAGCTGGCTGTCAGCACAGAGACTGACGCGGGGATGGAACCCATGAACTGCGAGATCATGACCTGAGCTGAAGTCGGACACTTAACCGACTGAGCCTGTCCTGAAATTTTTAAAAGGAAGGAACACACATTATACTTATGTATATATATATTGCAGAATACAAGAAGAAAATTGTATGTGTTGATGTATGAAGTCTATAAATGCATATAGGTCATCACTCTGATGAAAAGAGTATAAAAACGTTCTAACGCATATTGTAATTTTGTTTTGATTAACATGTAACATTTCTCTCTCCATCACACTCTGCCATATAGCCACAAAAGACTTAAAGTATCATAACACTTTAAGGACTTGTGTGTCACAGAACCTGAGACACAAAAGGCCAGAATATCATTGATGAGGTTATCACTGTGCTAACACCTACTCAGAAATCTGGGGAACCCACCTGTAGTGCCTCTGAGAAGAAGGACATTTAGATTTAATGTGACAAAGTCAAATAGGTCACATTAAACCTTAAGAAGCCATCCTTCATGGGTGACTGGGTGGCTCAGTCGATTAAGCAATTGATTATCTTGGCTCAGGTCTTGATTTCAGGTTTGTGAGTTGGGCTCTGTGCTGGGTGTGAAGCCTACTTGAAAAAAGCAAAACACCAAACAACCCCACCCTTCATGTTTCCCCTGTAAAATATAGCAGTAAGATGGACTATCACCTGATGTCTACCGAAAATAGAGCCTGATGCCTCATGGGGTATGTGCACACACTCACACTGACACTTGCGTATATATACACTTATTTCCCCCTTTCCTTCCCACACTACTCAATTGTGAGTATCTCAATTCTGAGATAAACTCTGCATTGCAAGCAAGATTTCTTTCTTTTTTTTTTTTTTTTTTGCCTAAATAAGGAGCATGAGACCAAGTGTACTGATAACTGCAAACTTATGCAGAGTCAGTATTTGTAAAACCCTTCCAAGTGCCTCTTATCACTGTCATAATAGATAGGTCAGCAGACCAAAGAGGAAGTAAATCACAGACAAGGGAAGACGCTCTTTTTAAACTGGTGTAAACATCCTTTACTTGCCATGGCTTCTCATTATCATCACTTTTTCTCTGCTGTAATAATAAAAATATTTTTTGTGTGAGCTGTTACTGCCAATTACCCTAAGAAGAGATAGCATGTATTTATCACTCTTTATTTCTACATTACAAGAAATGTGAGGATTTTAAGGGCTCTTCTGCCTTTCTGGTCCCAAGTTCATTTTCCATCTCTTTCCAAGATGTTGGTTGGCAACTGTATATCATGTCTTCCCTTGGGCACTTCTTTTACCACCAAACTTTAAACAGTCTAAAACACTAACAGGATCTATTGCTTTGTTTTCCTGATAACTCAGTGTATTTAAAAGTATATCAAAGCCAGTGAAAGCTTGAATGTGTTGATAGTGAATGAAACAGAGACAGAAAGTTTTTCTAACTAAAGGAAGGCTCACATAGCCTTATGTAAAGGTTCCTTTGGCCACTGTTTCTTACAGTTCAAATTTTTGTATTTAAATATGATACTTAGCTTTAAACAATTGAAGCAACCCAGGTTTGCATACAGAGCAGCCAGAAAATGGGTTTGTTAATTGGAAACTTTATAGAATAAGGAAAGAAAAGATTACTATCTCCATATTCTGCAGGGGTAGGAAGTGTTGGAGAAGGAAAGGACTTTGGGAACTTGTCTAACTGAATCTTTTTGTTTTATGGATGAGGAAATTGGGAGCCAGGGAGTCCTGGTGACATCTAAGGCCAGCAGTTAAGCTGCAGGACCATACAGACATGGCCCAGCGTTATTCCATTAAATCATTAAATCATTGATTTAGATTATCTTTGGACATTTGGACAATACAAATATATTTATTAAGTTTCATCCTTATTATAGTTGTGTCGCTAAGTATCATATAAATCTTGTAGAAAGAAGTGTACAATACAGAGATAAGAGCAAAGAGCATATGACTCTAGGATTTATTTATTTATTTATTAATGTTTATTTTTTAAGAGAGTGCAAACAGGGGAGGAGCAGAGAGAAAGGAGGACAGGATCTGAAGCAAGCTCTGTGCTGACAACAGCAAGTCTGCTCATGAACCTTGAGATCACAACCTGAGCCAATGTTGGGAGCTCAAACGACTAAGCCACCCGAGTGCCCCAACTCTAGGATTTACACAATAATTTCTGGGAACATTTAAGCTATTAGTTATGTGTCGGTTCAGTGAGGGACTTAGAAGAAGAGAATCAAGTTGAACGTTTTCCAATTTCATTGAATAGGTAGCAGTTTGGCCAACAGAGAATGCAATCAAGTATTGCTGGGAATAAAATATTTTCTGCAGTTGCTCTTGGTTTTAGCAATCTTTTTCTTCCTGCTTTTATTACAATATAATTTACATATAATATTGCATTAGTTGAAGGTGTACAACACGATTTGTTGTATGTATATTTAGGAAAATTATAACCACCATGGGTTTAGTTAACATTAATCACCTCACATAGTTACAAATGTTATTCCTTGTGATGAGAACTTTTAAGATTCTATCACACAGCAACTCTCAAATATACAGTACAGAATTGTTAACTACAGTCACCATGCTGTACATGATATTCCCAGGATTTATCTTATAACTGAAAGTTTGTACCTTTTTTACTATCTTTATCCATTTTGCCCATCCCACATCCCTTGCTTTTGGTAACCACCAATCTGTTCTCCATATCTTTGAATTCAGTTTTATTAGAATCCAAATACTTCACTTATCATACAGTGTTTGTCTTTCTATATCTGACTTATTTCACTTATCATAATTCCCTGTGTTGTAAATGGCAGAATTTCCTCCTTTTATGGTTGCATAATAGTTCATTTGTGTATCTCTGTGTGTGTATGCACACCATGTTTTCTTTGTCCATTCATCTGTCAGTGGATTAAAGTTGTTTCCATGTCTTGGCTATTGTTAATAAGCTACAGTGAACATGGGAGTGCAGGTTTCTTTTCAGGTAGTAATTTCATTTACTTTGGATAAATACCCAGAAGTGGCATTGCTGGATTGTATGGTAGTTCTAATTTTTTGAGGAATCTCCATACTTTTTCTGTATTGGCTGCATCAATTTACATTCCCAGCAATAGTGTACAAGGGTTCCTTTTTCTTTGTGTCTTTGCCAATACTTGTTAGTTCTTGTCTTCTTGATAATAGCCATGCTGACAGGTGTGAGGTGATTTTTCGTTGTAGTTTTGACTTGCATTTTCATGATGATTAGTGATGTTGAGCACCTTTTAATGTACCTATTGTCTTTTTTGGAAGAATGTCATTTCAGTTCCTCTGCCCAATTTTCAGTTGGATTGTTTGTTTTTGCTATTGAGTGGTATAATTTGGCTTTAGTTGAAATACACTGAGAAGGAGATCTAATGGGAAGAATTCAAGGCAAAGAGGCCATTGTGGTTAACAGGCCTATCTATTTTCTAGATAGAGATGGAAAAAAACATTTCCTAATATCTAAGTTACATTAGAGAGCATAAATAGTGGTCAAGAGCCCTCATTTGTATCTTCCATTAACCTAATTATTATTAAGTTCCTTTCCCATTTCTCCAGATAACAAAACCACTTAAAAATTTGCTCTCTCCTATAGATGCTGGCAAGGGTGTAGAGAAATGGGCACCCTCCTACACTGTTGGTGGGAATGTAAACGGGTACAGCCCCTCTGGAAAACTGTGGAGGTTTCTCAAAAAATTAACAATAGAACTCCCCTATGACCCAGCAATAGCACTGCTAGGAATTTACTCAAGAGATACAGGAGTGCTGATGCATAGGGGCACATGTACCCCAATGTTCATAGCGGCACTCTCAACAATAGCCAAAACATGGAAAGAGCCTAAGTGTCCATCAACTGATGAATTGATCAAGAAGAAGTAGTATATTTATACAATTGAATACTACACGGCAATGAGAAAGAATGAAATCTGGCCATCTGTAGCAACATGGATGGAACTAGAGGGTGTTTTACTGAGCGAAGTAAGTCAGGCAGAGAAGGACAAATACCATATGTTTGCACTTACAGGTGGATTAGGAGGAAGTTAATGGAGGACGATGCAGGAGAAGAAGGGGAAAAATAGTGGGGGAGAGGGAGGGAGGCAAACCATTGAGAGACTCTTGAATGCTGAGAACTAAGTGAGGGCTGATGGGGGTGGGGGAGAGGGGAAGGGGGGTGATGGGCATCGAGGAGGGCACTTGTTGGGATGAGCACTGGGTGTTATATGGAAACCAACTTGACAATAAACTATTTAAGAAAAAAAAATTTGCTCTCTCATATTTTGTCCAAGTCTGGGCATATAGTAAAACCTTAATTTGTTTACCATGGCTTTAGGTTTGGTACAAATTATTTAGTTGGGGAGATTGCACCAAGTTTGGGTCTGCAATTGGGGCCATGAGGTTAACTACATGGTGGAAGAGAAACCTATGCCTAGAACCTCCCAGGTTATCCAAATGTGAAGTCACACTTCCTGTGAATACCTACTTCTGTGGCTCAGATCCCATTCTCACTGCCTCTTACTGAACTTTTCGTGTGTGCATTTTCTCTTTCTCTTCCTCTGAGGTCAGTGGTACTTCCTGCAGATAAGGTCCTAAATATCTCAAGTCAGAGTACATCACTTTTTCTATAAGGTAATATTCAGGGAGAAGGACCTTGGTTACATGAATTCTATTTGCATTAGATTTGTTGCCTGATTTATCAGCAACAGTAGCAGGAGCATTATAGATTTGCTTTCAACAACAGATTTGTGTGTACAAGTGTATGTGTATAGATTTGTTGGTAAATCCATTTCAAAGAACACTCACTAAACATCCTCATTAAGTTCCTGTTCTGACAAACACTGTAGAAAATATGGCCTTTTCAGGTAACAGTAACCTGTCACGTTATTGTAATTTACATATGTTTCCTTTAAGTTTCTTAACTTGTTTTGTGTCTCTCATTCACTTCTGTTTTGAAAACACCACAGCAGTAAATGATGCAATCACTGCTTAGGTTCTTTATGCACTTAGTCTTCTGCTTAAGAGCTTGTAAATTCACTAAATTGGATGCTAATCTGTCATGGATCTGTGTTATATAGTAAAAATTAACCAGAAAATAGTAGTATCAGTATTTGCTGACATTTCATTGACAATGTCAATCTTGTCCTGACTTCATATATTTTAAAAACTAAATGTCACTGTAAACAGTGGAATCATAAAAATTCCTGATCATTTTGTTTGGACTGTCAAAGTCTTAAAAGAATGAAGCAGCCTTGGTTATCAGCAGTCATCTTTCAAAAATCAAAGTGCTTGGAGAAGAGCCAAAATTATAATGAGCTTGAAGCAAATTATCAAATTAATCCTGGTTGATGCAACTGTCCTAACTTGCAAAGACACCTGTCTCTATTTGAGGATGTCAACATCAAAAGTAGAGCAGCATTTACTGAGAGCCTACAATGCTGCAGGCAGTGAAGAGAAAACCAAAATGAAAGAGCCTCATTCCAGTGATCTTGTAATTATAGGAGAAGTAATAGGTAGGGTATTTTAAGTCATAAATAAATAGAAATCACAAGATAATATTGAGCAAGAAGAAATTTTAGGATGAGCTCAGGAAAATACCCCTATCAAACTTCTCAGTGTAATCACTGGAGCCATTATGCTATATAATGTTGTTGGGGCTATTAGTATTAATAATAGTAATCTTCACTTATTATGAGTGCAGCACAGAGAACAATTCTGCAGTGGTAGGAAGATAGAACTGATAGACTTGAAGAGATAAGTTTTTTCAATTCTGTGATGCTGTGCATAATATGAACTCTATATATAAGATCTAATATAAGATATATAAGATCTAAATATAAGGTTTTAGCCATTTCATTATTAAATAAAGTACTGCCTGACCACATCCAAGGCAAGTGTCTTCTTTACAGCTCTGCTCCTTTAATTAAAGAAGATGATTCTTAATATGACTGACTCAGCTGCAAAAACACTAGAACCAGGAATGATCTGCTGACTCTTTGTTAGTTGGGAATGTGTTTACCCATCCTGTTTTCTCTCGTGTTGAAGGAATAATTTACAAAATAAGTTTATCTTGTAATTGTGTCCAATAAATAAGGTAAAGGGTAAGAATGAAACTTTAGTAGAAAAATTAAAGAAGTTTATATTTTCTTAGTAAGGCATTTTTAATTGAATTTTTTATATTTTCTACCCAGTTCCTCCAAGGGTAACACTCTGCACCTATCTTATTCATATTGTTCCAGATTAATATGTACGTATTTGCGAGTATTTAGATCTATACAATTTTATCACGTGTGTAGATTCACATACCATTCAGCCCAGTCAACATATAGAACATTGTACTACCATACGATCTGTCCTGTTGACACTTTATTTTATTTTATTTTATTTTTAATGTTTATTTTTGAGAGAGACAAACAGAGCATGAGTGGGAGACGGGCAGAGACAGAGGGAGACACAGAATCCGAAGCAGGCTCCAGGCTCTGAGCTGTCAGCACAGAGCCAACACGGGGATGGAACTCACTCATGACCTGAGCTGAAGTCCAACACTTTACTGACTGAGCTACCCAGGTGCCCCCATTCTGGTGCCTTTTTATAACAACATCCAATTACCCCTCCCCCCATCCTTAACTCTTGGCAACCACTAATCTGTTTTTGATTTCTAAAATTTTGTCATTTCAAAAGAAGTTCATAAAGAAGTCCTACAGTATGTGACCTTTTAAAATTGGCTCCTTTCACTTAGCATAATTCCCTGGCTATTCATCCAAGTTATGTATGTCAATAGTTCATCCTTTTTCATTGCTAAGTAGTACTCCATGGTCTACATGAACTCCAGTTTATCTAATCATTTACCTGAGGAAGGACACCTGGGCTGTCTCTAGCACTTAACTATTACAGAACATGGCTATGAACATTGTACAGGTTTTCATTTCATTTGCCCAAGAGTTTAATTGCTAGATCATATGGTCATTGTGCTATTTAGCCTTATAAGAAAATGTACCACTTTATAGTCCCACCAACAATGTAGGAGTGATCTGTATTCCCTTAATCCTTGCTAGTACCTGGTTTTGTCACTACTTTTTTTTTGTTTTAGTCATTCACATTGGTGTCCAGTGATATCTCATTATGGTCTTGATTTTAATTTCCCAAATGGCAATTGGTGACGAATATCCTCTCATATACTTACTTGCCAACTGTATGACCTCTTCAGTAAAATGTTTCTTCACAATTTTGTCCACTTTTGTTTGTTTGTTTGTTTTTTGGAGTCGAGTTTTGAGAATTCTATGATGTGATGTAATTTTTTATAGATGTTCTTTACCAAGTTGGGGTTATTCCCCTTTGTTCCTAACTCATTAAGACCCATTTTTGTTTGCTGGTTTGTTTTAGAATTAATGGGTGTTGGATTTTGTCTAGTGATTTTTCTGTATGAATTGATAAGATCACAATTTTTTTCTTTTAACCTATTGACATACCATCAATTGATTTTGAATGTTGAACCAACTTTTCTTTCCTGGAATAAGTCCCAATTGGGCATGGTGTGTAGTTCCTTTATACACTATTGGATTTCGGTTTACTTAGATTTTGTTCAGGACTTTTATGTCTAAATTTATGAGCAATATTGGCCTATACATTTCTTTTTTCTTCTTTTTTTAATTACTGTCTTTGTCAGGTTTTAATGTCAAGGTAATACTGGCCTCACAAAATGAGTTGGCAAGTATTTCCACTTCCTCTGTTTTCTGGAAGGGATTATATAACATTGGTATTAAAATCTTCTTTAGACATTTTGCTAGAATTCTCCTGTGAAAGCATATGGGCCTAGAGACTTACTTTTCATGTGATGTAAATGATGAATTCAACTTCTGTAATGGTTATAGCAATTCAGATGATCTATTTTATTGTGATTGAGATTTGGTAGTTTGTGGTTTTCAAGAAATTGATCTACTTTTTTAAATTGTCAAATTTACAAACAAAAGTTGTCCATAGTATTCCTTTATTAACTTTTTAATATTGATAAGATATGTAGTGATATCTGTTAGAATATTTCTGATTTTGGTAATTTGTGTCTTCTCTTTTTTTTTTTTTAGATTTCTTTTTTTTAATTTTTTTTAATAGTTTATTGTCAAATTAGTTTCCACATAACACTCAGTGCTCATCCCCACAAGTGTCCTCCTCCATGCCCATCCCCCCTCCCCCCACATCCATCAGTCCTCAGTTTTTGTCAGCATTCAAGAGTCTCTCATGGTTTGCTTCTCTCCCTTTCCCCCACCATTTCTGCCCTTCTTC
This sequence comes from Crocuta crocuta, assembly GCF_008692635.1. Classification (NCBI taxonomy): domain Eukaryota; kingdom Metazoa; phylum Chordata; class Mammalia; order Carnivora; family Hyaenidae; genus Crocuta; species Crocuta crocuta. The sequence continues at coordinate 11,888,253 of NW_027527955.1, forward strand.
TCCCCCTTGTTCCTCCGTCAAGTTCCTCCTAATCCTCCTATACGTGCAAACATATGATATTTGTCCTTCTCTGCCTGACTTATTTTGCTCAGCATAACACCCTCAAGGTCCATCCATGTTGCTACACATGGCCAGATTTCATTGTTTCTCATTGCCATGTAGTATTCCATGGTATAGATAAACCACATCTTCTTGATCCATTCATCTGTTGATGGACACTTAGGCTCTTTCCATGTTTTAGCTATTGTGTCTTCTCTTTTTTAAAAAGTTTTGGTCAGTCTTGCTAGAAGTTTATAAATTTTACCGAATTTTTTCAAAGATACAATTTTGGCTTCATTGATTTTCTCTATTATTTTCCTATTCCATTGACTTTTGCTTGTATTCTAATTACCTCTTTTTTTCTGCTCTCTTTGGGTTTATTTTCATTTCCTTTCCTAGTTCCTTGAGGCAAAATTTTAAAGTACTGATTTGAAAACTTCCTTATTTGTAATGTGAGCCTTTAGTTAGAAATTTCCTTCTCAGGGCTGCTTTAGCTGCATCTCACATATACTGATATGTTGTATTTTCATTTCACTCAGTTCTATGTATTTACTTTTCTTTTGAGAATTCCTCTTTGACCCACAAATTATTTAGGAGTGGATCATTTAATTTCCATATGTTTAGGTATTTTTCTGTTGAATTTTAGTTTGATTTCATCATGGGCAGAGAAAATAACAAATATAATTTCAGTTCTTTTTAACTTGTTAAAGTATTATTATTATTATTATTATTATTATTATTGCTGATGATATGGTCAATGCATGTTGCCTGGGGAACAAAGGTGTATTTTGCTGCTGTTTTGTGGAATATTCTATACGTGTCAAATTGATCCTACTGTTTGATTGAGTTGCTCATTTCTTCTACATTCTTGATGATTTTCACTTTAGTGGTTCTGTCAATACCTAAAAAGGGGTAGTAAAGCATTTTGAATTTTAAAAAATCTAAGCTAGTTGTTAATCTGTTCACAAACTAGTCCATGAATTCAGTAAGCATAGAACTTTGAGAAAAATATTTAGTATTTTATAAAAAATAAACATTAGCAATTACTAAAATAGTTCTCACTTTATTTTTAATTTCCAAGAAATCTAAAAGTGAAAGGAATAATCAAAACCTAGAAATTACTTTTCAACCTGAAAAAAGGATTTTTCATGAATTCTTAGACTAGAGAGACATTCATATTTTGTTAAGTATGTAGCAGTTCCACATCTGATAATCAAACATTTCTCCTTATCTGAATTTACTTTTTAAAAGAATTCATGTTGGGGTGCCTGGATGGCTCAGTCGGTTAAGAGTCTGACTTCAGCTCAGGTCATGATCTCATTCTTCATGGGTTCCAGCCCCACATCAGGCTCTGTGTTGACAATTTGGAGCCTGGAGTCTGTCTGGGATTCTGTGTGTGTGTGTGTGTCTCTCTGTCCCCTCCCCCCTACTTGCTTGTGCACACATGCACACTCTCTCTCTCAAAAACAAATATTAGTTAAAAATTCATTTTTTAAACTATTTCTAAGATCATTTTATTTTGTGACAAGGATTAGTCTTGATTTATATGAACAGTGACTAATGCAAAATCTCTACAGGTTGCATGCTTCCCATAAAATGTGGGTACTGTGTATTAAAAACCTGGTTAGGTGAAAAGAATATCACTTCAGAATTAAAAGAACTGAGTTGATGAAAAAACCCTCAAGTTATAAAAGTATGAGTTCTGTGGAAGGAAAAAAGTAACTTTCTACATTTAGTAGATTTACATAATAAGAGTAATGAGAAAAAAAATTAAAGCACACTGAAATAAATTTTAAACTCATAGCACACAACTCAAAGCAACAATGGAAACCAGATGACAATAATGTATTATCTTCAAAGTACTAAGAGAAAATAAATGCCAACCTACAATTTTTTCATCTCAATCTAAACTATCATTTAGAGGTAAGGACAAAGTGAAGAACCTTTGAAAGTAGTAAAAACTGAGGTTACCACTCACAAGTTGTTACTGAGTGATCAACTAAGAGATGTAATTACATCAGAAAAAAATTGGACTATGGGAATGCAAGAAGCAAAGAGGTAGCTTGTTGGTGTATCCATGTATTATTAACTACAAAAATGATTTTAAAATGACTACTTTTAAGATGTTTAAAGGGAATATAGAACTCTAAAAAGATCACAACATGAAAGATTGGCAGCAGGGAGAAAACTGGAAAGAAAGCATAAGAATAATATGTAATTCAGTATAAGGATCAAGATTTCATTAACATTTCAGTTATCTATTGCTATGTAGCAATATACCGCAAGTATAAGAGGCTTAAAACAACAATCATTTTATTTGTCCACAATTCTGTGGGTAAATATTTTTTTTCACTCACTCGTCCTGTACCTGTGCTAGTATGGCTCAACCACCTGGTACTGGGGGGACCACTTAACTGAGGTCACATGCTGGAACCTTGATTCCCATAGTCAGCTCATTTCCTCAGTTCTTTTCTGCATAATCTCAAGGCTTCTCCTTCTCTATGTGGCTTTTCTGCATGGGGTCTCTCCATGGGGCTTTTCGCAGGAGCCAGACTTCTTACACATAAGCTCAGGGCTCTTGAGAGTATAAAAGTAGAAGCTACCAGGCCTTTTAAAATCTTAGATTGCAATCTAACACAGAATCATTTCAGCCATATTCAATTGGTTAAAGACAAGCCCAGACCCAAGGGATGGGCATTAAACAAGAGCAGGAACACCAACAGGCATCGTTCAATGTAACAGATCATCACAATTAACTTCAGAGTTTATTAGGTCAATTACGTGTACGAAAAATTTAAGATAATCCATAAAAGAATTAAAACAAAATGCTGAAGAACCAAGAAAGCTCAATAAATCCAATATTAAAGAAAAGCAATAGTAACAGGATAGAACAAAAGCAAAGCAAGGTAAATACAAAACAACAAAGCAGCAGAAATGAAAGCAAATATGTCAATACTTACAACACATATAAATGGGTTAAACTAGCTTATTAAAAACCAGAACTTAACTGAGAAAATGTTTAAAATCCAGCTCTATGCTTTTTGTTAGAAACACACTCAATTCATAGGGACACAGAAAGGTTGAAAGTAAGACAAAGAACAAGACAGACACAACAAGCAAATACTGAGCAAAACAAAGGAAATGTAGTTAAAGCAACATCGGACAAAAGAGACTTAAGTCAAACTTTACTTTTAATGATGAAAAGGATTGGTACTTGATGACAGAAATGATTTATCAGAAGAAGTAACAATCCTGAATTTGTGTGCAATGAACAACATAGTCTTAAAAACATATTTTTTAAAAAGGAAAATTTGATAAAATATCAGAATAGACGAAAGAGAAGACAAAGAGAAAAGACAGAAAAAAATAGAAAATGTGAACAATAATTTTGAGAGGCTTAATATAATGAAAATATGAGACACTGCCCCCAACAATTAAAGTTCTGAATACAGACAGAGAATTTACAAAAACAACAAGCACTGAGACAGGCCACAAAAGAAGTCTTAAAAAGTACAAATATGCAATACCACATAGATCACATTGACCACAAAGTAATAAAATTGGAAACTGAAACTTAAAGGTAGCTTGAAAAAAAGAAGAGTCATAATTAAATTTAAGATGTGTTTAGACCTGAATAATGATACTGCATTTATTTTTTTTTAAATCTCTATTTTTTTTCAGAGAGAGACAGGGAGAGCATGCGAGAGTAAAGGGGAGCAGAGAGAGGGGGTGGGTGGAATAGAATATTTGAGTTGGGGAAGCTTTTTAGCAGGTGTAGGATGTGTGTTCTCTGGTTCTGCAGGGCATTTCCAATTGAATGGGCCCACAATTGGAAAGATCACAAGGTCTCCTCTTTCTTCTAACAGCCCCTCTTACAGTTTTCACTCAGAGGGTCCAAAGCAGGCTCTGCACTGCCAGCAGTGGCCCTGATGTGGGGCTCAAAGTCACAAACCATGAGTTCATGATCTGAGCCAAAGTCAGACACTTAACCAACTGAGCCACCCAGATACCACATGATACTGCATTTTAAAACCTATGAACTATAGCTATTGACACTTAAGGAAAACTTATAGTTTTAAATGTCTTCATTTTTAAAAAAGATTTAAAATAAATGAACTAAATGTTCGATCAAAAGTTGGGAAAAAAACAAGAGAGTAAACCCTTTCAAATTAGAACTATGTAAAGACCAATAGAGTCTAAGCAAACCTCTAGCAAAACTGAATAAGAAAACAGGAAGACACAAAGAAACTATACTAGAAATGAAAGAACTATTATAAAAAAATTTAAAATTATTTTTTAAAACCTTATAATACTACATTAAAATTTAGATCAAATAGAGAGATTTTGGTCAATTGTAAGCCATTTAAATTGTCTCAAGGAGAAATAAAAAGTGGAACAGATGTATACCCAGAAGTAATATTTTAAATATTTGGCAACTGGGGTACCTGGGTGGCTCAGTCAGTTAAGTGTCCAACTTCGGCTACGGTCATGATCTCCTGGTTTGTGGGTTCAAGCCCTGGGTCAGGCTCTGTGCTGACAGCTTTGGATTCTTGTTTTTCTCTCTCTCTGCCTCTCCCCACCTACGCTCTTTCCCTCTGTCTCAAAAATAAATGAACATTAAAAAAATTAAAATATTTGACAACTGATGTAGGACAAGCAGTGGTAAAACCAAAGGACAGCTAATAAGCCCAAACAGACAATTGCTGAAAATAACCGAAGTACGCTTACCATGCATACTAAGTTACTACCAATCCCCTTCATATCTGTTGAAGAATACAAACTGTTTCAGATAATAAAAAAAAGATTTTCCCACATCAGGAAGAGGCAAGAAAGTATAAGAAGAAAAATTTGTGTGTAAGCTTAGGTATGGATATGGATGCAAATATCTCAAATAAGATATTAGCAAACTGAATTCAGCAACGTGAATAAAAAATTATCATGACTAACTCCGGAGTATTCCAGGAATATAAGGGTAGTTTAAGTCATGAAACCCTCTTAATGTAATTTCCCGCATTAACACATTTTTAAAATATATGTGATAATCTCAATATATGCTCCCAAAATTTAATCAAATTCAACATTTATTAACAATTTTTAAATAATAAAAAAGAACACTTTTAGAAATCAGGGTGAGATGGGAACTTTTTTTAACTGATAAAGGATATTTATCAAAAATGTACTACAAATATCATACTCCATGGTGAAACATTAGAGCATTTTGTTTCAAGTGAGGAATGTGACAAGGATGTTACCATTACAATTTCCATTCAACTTAGTTCTAGAGGTCTTAGCCGGAGGTAAAAATGAGAAAGATAAATGAAATGCAAAGAGAAAAAATAATTTCCAGAGATTTGATTGGTCTACACAGAATATCCAAGAGAATCTACAAAGAGTTTAGCAAGCTAGTATGTTACTTGAGCAATATTAAAAATTCAATGGTATCCTAGTATACTAGCGACAACCAATTAGAATATAATTTTAAAAATTATTCCATTTACAAAACAACCTAAGAATACAACTAACATGAAATATATGAAAGATATTTATGAAAACATTATAAAGTATTATATAGTAACATAAAAGAAGACCTAAGTAAATGGGGAAACAGACTATACTTATGGTTGGGAAAACACAGTATCACACTAATGTCAGTTTGTCTCCCAAATTAATCTGCAAATCCAATGGAAATCCAAACAAATTATCAGGAGTCTTTACTCTGGGCTTTGACAAGCTGAGCCTAAACTTCAAGTGAATAGTAAAGGGCCAGGAATAGCTAAGAAGATTTTGAAAGAAAAAATATAAGAAAGGTGAAAAAAACATAAAAAGGTATATTTCTAGACATCAATATTTATTATAAAATGAAATAAAATAAAACAATGTGACATTGGCAAAAAGAAAGAAAAATAGACCAAGTAATCTAGACAAAAATGTCCAGAAAAAGAGCTTACAAGTGTGGAAATTTGGTATATGATAGAAGTGACATTAAAACCCAGTGTAATAAGATGTCCATTCAATAAATGATGCAGGAACAATATGTTACCATATGGAGGGAAAAGGTTAGACCTTCATTGTGTATCATATATATGCTCAACTCCAGATGGATTAAAGGCTCATATGTGAAAAGCAAAACCTCAAGACTTGGAGGAGATAATGTAGAAGAATGTCTTTCTGAACACAAGGTAGAATGGGTGTTTACAGATGTTAAAACTTATCAAATTATACACTTTAAATATGTGCAGCTTAATGTTTGTCAACTATACCTCAATAAAGCCATGTATGTATATATATATATGTATATATACACATATAGGCATATATTATACACATATATGTATATACATATAAACAATATTATACATATATGTGTATAATATTATGCCTCGGTATAGCTGTATATATAGTGATTGATAGATAGATTGATAGATTGAGTGCTTACAATATGCTAGGCACTGTTCTGAATGTTGAAAATTCAGTAGCATCTGTCGAAATCCCTATTCTCAATGGAATTTTCCCTACAGCAGAAAGTTATTACTCACCTTCTCCCCCAAAAGCAAGTAACTATATAAATAATAAAGAAATGAGCCACCAATGATTTTCCTTTATGGTTTTTCCAATGAAGAACAACATAAATGAAAATGGCAAAATTCAGTGTACCAACAAGATACTCATTTTTTTCATAACATTAGAAACAGACTGCTACTTTAATAGTTAAAGTTCTCAAGTACAAACTATTAACCAAAGGTTAAGTACACTTTTCCAAAAAAAAATCTGTTTATCTAAACTTACTTCTAAATACCTTCTGGGCTAAAGAGGAAATGAGAATTGAAATTTTGTACTTCAGAAATGATAAATATAAGAGCATCCTGAGGAACGTAGTCAAAATAACACCAAGAAGATAACTCATAGCCTTAAATACATGTATTTAGAACACAAATGATCTAAGCATTGATCCATGAAACTAGAAGAACAACAACATAAATTCATGGAGAGTTGAAGGAACAGATCAATAAAAATAAAAGCAGAAAATGATAAAATAAGAAGAAAAGTAGAATTGATCAATAATACCACAAGCTGATTATTTAAAAAAGAGCAATAAATCAGACAAACCTATGAGAAGTCTAATAAAAAGAAAACTGAGAGAGAAACAGAGAGAAAGAAAATCTGTTGGATGTTAGATTCAGGCACCCCTTGACTTGAAACCCAGCTCATTTTGAGCAAGTTTCTTCCTTGACCTCTTTAAGCTTAAATTTCTCATTCATAAAATGAGGACAGTGACAAGGTGCTTATCTCATGGGATGTTGCGAGGATTAAATTAGGTCATATATACTTAGCACAATGCCTTACACACAATATGTGTACAGTAAATATTATTGTTATGATTATGATTAATTATTCCTGGTATCTGGTACATGGCAAGTACTCAATAAATGTTAGTTCCTTTTCTCCTTGTTTCCATGGTTCTACACATCAAATCATTTCCTATTGTTCATGATTTAATCACTAATTTATTTCTAAAGGCAAGTCTGCTTAGGCAAATGAGTTGTGTTGAGACAGTAATTTGGGAGACAATATGAAAATAGTTATGACATGAGATTCCATAGTCTTTGTGTGAAGAGTAGAGAAATTAATGACTCAGAGGTGTTGGCTTTCTGGCATTATTGCCAAAATACAATTCTCCATCACACAGTATGGGGATACCCAATATCCTCTAAGGAGGGATGGAAATAGTGTCCCTGGAGTCAAAATAATCTGTCACCTTTAAGTCCCAAGCACCAAAGAGAAAATAGAAAACCAGTGAGCTTCCTGGGGATTGTCTATTTGTGGTAGGGATTTCTGAGCTTTTAGGGAGATGATGGAGACACATCTGAGCCATGAGCTACTTTGAGTGGCCCCATGTAGAAAAGGAAAAGGAGGAGTTGAGACCATGAGAACCAGGAAGACTGTTTAAACTAGGGTCTGGACATTCGATACATGAAGTAGGAGGAAGTCCTGGGTCAAAGGTGGAGATCACAAGAGGCAGAAAGTTTGGAAACAAAGGTTTGTGGAGGGACAAGAAGGACACTGAAGCCCAGACACTGAGCCAGAGAAGAGCTATTGCCAAATCCTTTTCATAACAAAGTCCAAAACAAAGCCCTGTTAAGTCCTGTGGAAAGAGATTGGAAATGGAAGTGAGTTAAGAGGTGAGTATAAGAGAATATAGAGTGTGGCCACAGTGGGCAGTATTTTGTCACATCTTCCTGGCTTCTTGATGGTGTATGTCCTGCCTATTTTGCATCCCTGTTGTATACTATTGACCAATAACTGATTCCTAATTTGCCAAAGGTCTTACTATTTATTTCTCCTTCTCTATGTTACTTGGAAAATCCTCTGGGAAGAGGATCCATAGCCATTTGTGTGGTGATGTTGAGATAAATGTCCAGTACACGGTGCATACACCAGGTTCAGCGGTTCTAGGGGACGGGGCCAGAACTTTTCTACAGCCCTCTCTCCTTAATTTTAGGAACCTGAAGTTGGTCTTACCTCAACTCATTATGCAGGCAATTATTGCAATGTATTAAAAGGGTAAGAAATTTCATTTTGTTCTTCATTTCTCTGTGATAGACATGAGATCATCAGTTCAGACTATACTACTGAGTTTTAGAAACATTACACCAGGTCTTGCAAAATGAGACAATGAATTGGTTTCCAAGTGTTCTCTAGTGACTTGGGTCTGAAACATGAAACCCTTGCTAGTATCTAGCACACAAGATAGGAATCTCAGAAGGGAGTAGGATTAAATAGACCCCAATCCTAAATAGCAGAGTCTCAACAAAGTTTATTCTAGATGGAGCTCTTATACTTTCTCACTGATCCATGCTTTGTATTTTCACCAGTTGGAATGGCATTCATGACCCAAAGCAGATTCAAGATCCTGATTCTTGAATGGCTTGGCAGGGAGACAGTCCCAGCCTTTCCTTCAGGTTGCAGATATGCTACAATATTTTTCTCCAGACCAACATTGGTTCAGGCTGGAGGGGCCTAAGTTTTGAGTTCCTGTTGCTGCAGGAAAGTCTTAGGGAGGAGGCCTTATCTACTTTTGACTAGGCTTCAAGACAGTCTGTCTCCTAAAAGGCAATTTGGGTGAAGAGCTAACTACGTAGGAAGGCTGTAAATGACCAGGTCCACTCCAGAAGTTAAAAGAACACCCCCAGTTGAGGAATATCACCTCACTGAAGACTCTGAGACCAGAACAAGGAGAGAATACCAAGGCTATAATATGGCCTTGGAATTTATGGCCTTCTGTATTTACACTGGGGTCGAGGCTACAACCCTATCTGTAATGGGAGGTAAGTCCTACTGTCAATCATCATGGGAGGGGCTGGATCTATCAGACCATACAAGAAACCTACAGATGACTTGGCACAGAGTTTCACCACTTCCATGCTGGCTGCCAGGAACAAGATGTTACTGCTTCAGAGCTCTGACCCACGGGTAGATGGAAAAAACCTTGTTCTCAGTTTCCCTTATCCCAGCTAAGATAAATTAAATCCTGCTGAAGACTCCAGGGATGTTAAGAGAGAATAAGAGGGAGGCTAAATAAAGTAAGTATTCGCTTTCTTCCTCACTTCTCCTCTCTTCGCCTTCCCCTAATCACTGCTCAAATTCAAGCTTGCATTGTCTTTCTTCAGGACTCTTGCAGTCACTTCTTCATTTCTTTCCCTATATCCCTCTGTCCTCTGCCTGCCATCCTAGGGAATATATCGGATCTCTGTTCAAAATTCACAAATGTCCTCAAAGAACTGCCTTTCTAGACTCATCCCCACATGGTCTTCAGAGCATTTCCCCACCATGGATTATGAGGTCCAGGAGAGCAAGGTAATCTCCTTCACTGAAGTTGCCCCAGCAAGTATGGTAACACAGGGCACACAGCACATGAGCCATAGAGAGTTGTTGGTTTAGTTTCCTTTGATTATTGTCGTAGTTGAATAGCCACATAAAGGTAATTAATAATAGGAAGAAAGGCCTTTTTCCAATTTCATGCTGGAGGCCTAGATTTTTTAAAAAAATATCTCTTTGGTTTTAAGGATATGCAGTTTCTTGGGAGAATAGAATGTACCAAAGAAATTGAAAATTCTTAAAGGTAAGCTAAAGGGAGACTACTTATTAATTTTACCACTAAGCAAAAGTCGTGCCAATTATATTTTCTTGGTTACTGGAAAATGTCTCTAATAAAACTCATGTTTTTCTGGACCTCTTTTCTTCCACAGGATGATTATCTCCCACTGGGCTAGGAGTGTTGTTAATTATAACAATAAGATACACAAAGGGAAAAAAAGCACAAAAATTTTCAGATCAGGAAATGCTTAAAATGTTTCCAAAAAAATGTTTATCGGGAAATGTTATTTCAGAATCAAAACATTTCCTGGCTGGTGATTACACCATGGCGAATAATCATGTGATGTGATGCTAGTTATGGGGTCTTATAAAAAAAAGAATTTTTATCATGGGATATATTTATTTGAAAAAATTTCATTATAAGTAACATAAGTGAGAATTGCCCAGAATCACATTTTCCAGAAAGTTTATTATTTACATAAAAATTTAAACCTTCTACCTTATAGAAAAATACAAGGAATAAAGTAGAAATTCACCAATCTCTTACCAGTCAGAGATGACTATTCTTAATATTTCAGTGAACTTAATTCCAGGCAGGTCTTGGTGTAAATATATGTGCTTGATGGGGCGCCTGGGTGGCTTAGTCGGTTAAGCGTCCGACTTTCGCTTAGGTCATGATCTCGCGGTTCGTGGGTTCGAGCCCCGCATCGGGCTCTGTGCTGACTGCCAGCTCAGAGCCTGGAGCCTGTTTCAGTCTGTGACTCCCTCTCTCTCTGACCCTCCCCTGCTCACGCTGTCTCTCTCTCTCCCGGAAATAAATAAAACATTTAAAAAAAAAATATGTGCTTGTCGTCAACTTTATGTAAATATTTTTAATGATATGTATTGTATCAGCAACATATCATAGATATCTTGCCCTGTCTATCAGTCTAGATCTGCAGTATTAATGTTCATAATTGTGCCTATGTATTACATGTATCTACTTGGATGTTCCAAGCTTGAGGAGCATCTCCCCAAACACCAAGTCCCCATGCAACAATGTGAAAAAGCTGGGGCAGTGTGGTGGGAAGAGGGCACTTGAGTGGGTGGAGGGGGTCTTTCTTAGAAGTGAACCTCCTTATATGTGTCTACAGTCAGGACCAATTATACACACACCCCAGAAACTGCCAAATGCGAATGAATTGATAAGACAAGCTCAGTCAAGCCAGGATATCTTCTCTGTGCGTTACTACCTGCACAAAAACAGGGTTCTGTGAGAAAGAAAAAGGAGATGAACACACAAGAAGCAAGTTTAAATCCATGGATTCACAATGATACCAACAAACAAACTCATTTGGTCACCAGTGGAGAATGCTAGTGAAAAAACTAAATATTTGGAAAACTGGCAAAGTAAGAGAAAGAATCATGTCTTCCTATATCACTGGGAAATCAGATCATTGAAGAAAGTATTTCCCCTCTACAGTACTCCACCTCATAAATGAACAAAAAATGATATATTTAGGATTTCACCATTTAAAATATCCACCTAATTACATTATATCTAATTCAGTAATACCATATCCAATGTATTATGAATATAAGCATTGAATACAAAAAAATATTAATGCCACAGAAACAATCCAACATTATATCTTTCCCAATGGAAGAACACAAACCATCTAAGAAGTCATATAGATAAAAAAAATGGAAACAAGACCTGAATATAATTAAGGCTCTAGATTACTAATTGATGCAAAATATGGAGACGGCCTTCAAGAAAATCAGATTTTGGAAAACCTAGAGGACAGATAACCTAGTTCTTCAACAAATAAGTTGCAAGGAAACATAAGGTGCTGGGGTTAAAAGGAAGGTAAAACACATAGCAGGCAATTGCACTATGTATACTTTATTTGAACCTCAAGCTTTTAATATATATATGAAATATGGTCCATATGGTTCATATATATATAAAATATGGACTATATTTCATATATATATAAAATATGGACTATAATGTGGTACTTGCAATATCGTACTTGCAAGGTAATTAAAAAACTGAGCTCTGTAAGGACCTTTCATGATCAAAGTCAGTTTTCCCTGAAAGGATGATAATTGTGTTTTGGTTGTTTTTCAAAAAAGACTTCTTATCTTTAGGAGACATCCATTCAAATATTTACAGATGAAATGATAAGATGCTTCCAAATAATATGGTGGAGGACAGAAGTATTGACAAAACGAGTTTGGCTGTGAATTGCTAATTGATGAAGCTGAATGATAGGTGCATGGGGGTTTTAATCATTCTGTTTTTGTATATGTTTGAATTTTCTCCAAATAAAAAATAAAAAGAAAGAAGGAAGGAAGGAAGGAAGGAAGGAAGGAAAGAAGGAAGAGAAAAAAGGAAGGACAGGAAGAGGGGGGTGGGCAGCTTTTAGGTATCAACAGCATTTGCCATACTTTAGTTTATCTAACTAGTTTGTTATAGGATATAGGTTCCTTTCTATTTTTTCAAATTATAAAAATGCTATACATCTTCCTTCATGTATCTTTGCATGTATCTTTCCGTACTAGTAACCTCCAAAAGGAGGGATTATTGAGTCAAAGGACAAATTTAATCCCTAAAGTCCAACTACCTTCCAAAGAGTTCTACCCAACTACACTTTCAAATGGATTTAAGAATTATTTAAAATTAATAATTCAAATGATTAATATTTTTATTGAGATAATGTGATACCTTTAAATTAGTTTTAAGAAAATTGACATCCTATACTATGGAGTCTTCCTATCTAAAAACAGAATGTTTCTCCATTTTGCCTTCTTTTGTCTCAAAACTTTATAGTTTTCTTCATAATGATTTTTGTACATTGATTTTGTAACTGGCTGCATGACTACATTTCATATATACATGAAATATGGATTGTAGTTCATATATACATGAAACGTGGACTCTAGTTCATATATACATGAAACGTGGACTGTAGTTCATATATACATGAAACGTGGACTGTAGTTCATATATACATGAAACGTGGACTGTAGTTCATATATACATGAACGGTGGACTGTAGTTCATATATACATGAACTATGGACTATATTATATAATGTGGTACTTGCAATATTGTACTTGCAAGGTAATTAAAAAACTGAGGTCTGAAAGGACCTTTCATGATCAAAGTCAGTTTTCCCTGAAAGGATGATAATTGTGTTTTGGTTGTTTTTCAAAAAAGACTTCTTATCTTTAGGAGACATCCATTCAAACATTTACAGATGAAATGATAAGATGCTTCCAAATAATATGGTGGTGGACAGAAGTATTGAGAAAACGAGTTTGGCTGTGAATTGCTAATTGATGAAGCTGAATGATAGGTGCATGGGGGTTTTATCACTCTGTTTTTGTATATGTTTGAAATTTCTCCTAATAAAAAATAAAAACAAAGAAGGGAGGAAGGAAGGAAGCAAGGAAGAAAGGAAGGAAGGAAGGGAGGGAGGGAGGGAGGGAGGAAGGAAGGAAGGAAGGAAGAGAAAAAAAGAAAGACAGGAAGAGGGGGGCGGGCAGCTTTTAGGTATCAACAGCATTTGCCATACTTTAGTATCTACTAGTTTGTTATAGGATATAGGTTCCTTTCTATTTTTTCAAATTATAAAAATGCTATACATCATCCTTCATGTATCTTTGCATGTATCTTTCCGTACTAGTAACCTCCTAAAGGAGGGATTATTGAGTCAAAAGACAAATATAATCCCTAGTGTCCAACTACCTTCAAAAGAGTTCTACCCAACTACACTTTCAAATGGAATTAATAATTATTTAAAATTAATAATTCAAATGATTAATATTTTTATCGAGATAATGTGATACCTTTAAATTAGTTTTAGGAAAATTGACATCCTATACTATGGAGTCTTCCTATCTAAAAACAGCATTTTTCTCCGTTTTGCCTTCTTTTGTCTCAAAACTTTATAGTTTTCCTCATAATGATTTTTGTACATAGATTTTGTAACTGGCTGCATGACTATATTTCATATATACATGAACTATGGACTATAGTCCATATATACATGAACTATGGACTATAGTCCATATATACATGAACTATGGACTATAGTCCATATATACATGAACTATGGACTATAGTCCATATATACATGAACTATGGACTATAGTCCATATATACATGAACTATGGACTATAGTCCATATATACATGAACTATGGACTATAGTCCATATATACATGAACTATGGACTATANTGTACTAGTAACCTCCGAAAGGAGGGATTATTGAGTCAAAGGACAAATATAATCCCAAAGGCCAACTACCTTCTAAAGAGTTCTACCCAACGACACTTTCAAATGGATTTAAGAATTATTTAAAATTAATAATTCAAATGATTAATATTTTTATTGAGATAATGTGATACCTTTAAATTAGTTTTAGGGAAATTGACATCCTATACTATGGAGTCTTCCTATCTAAAAACAGAATGTTTCTCCATTTTGCCTTCTTTTGTCTCAATAACTTTATCGTTTTCTTCATAATGATTTTTGTACATTGATTTTGTAACTGACTGCATGACTATAGTTCATATATACATGAACCATGGACTATAGTCATATATACATGAACCATGGACTAGAGTTCATCTATACATGAACCATGGACTAGAGTTCATCTATATATGAACCATGGACTAGAGTTCATCTATACATGAACCATGGACTAGAGTTCATATATACATGAACCATGGACAATAGTTCATATATACATGATCCATGGACTATACTTCATATATACATGAACCATGGACTTTAGTCATATATACATGAACCGTGGACTATAGTTCATATATACATGATCCGTGGACTATAGTTAATATATACATGAACCGTGGACAATAGTTCATATATACATGAACCGTGGACGATAGTTCATGTACACATGAACCGTGGACGATAGTTCATGTACACATGAACCGTGGACCACAGTTCATGTACACATGAACCGTGGACTATAGTTCATGTATACATGAACTCTCGACACTAGTTCATGTATACATGAACTATGGACTATCTTATATAAAGTGGTACTTGCAATATTGTACTTGCAATGTAATTAAAAAACTGAGCTCTGAAAGGACCTTTCATGATCAAAGTCAGTTTTCCCTGAAAGGATGATAATTGTGTTTTGGTTGTTTTTCAAAAAAGACTTCTTATCTTTAGGAGACATCCATTCAAATATTTACAGATGAAATGATAAGATGCATCCAAATAATATCGTGCTGGACAGAAGTATTGAGAAAACGAGTTTGGCTGTGAATTGCTAATTGATGAAGCTGAATGATAGGTGCATGGGGGTTTTAATCATTCTGTTTTTGTATATGTTTGAAATTTCTCCTAATAAAAAATAAAAAGAAAGAAGGTAGGAAGGAAGGAAGGAAGGAAGGGAGGGAGGAAGGAAGGAAGAGAAAAAAGGAAAGACAGGAAGAGGGGGGTGGGTAGCTTGCAGGTATCAACAGCATTTGCCATACTTTAGTTTATCTAACTAGTTTGTTATAGGATATAGGTTCCTTTCTATTTTTTCAAATTATAAAAATGCTATACATTTTCCTTCATGTATCTTTGCATGTATCTTTCCGTACTAGTAACCTCCAAAAGGAGGGATTATTGAGTTAAAGGACAAATTTAATCCCTAAAGTCCAACTACCTTTCAAAGAGTTCTACCCAACTACACTTTCAAATGGATTTAAGAATTATTTAAAATTAATAATTCAAATGATTAATATTTTTATTGAGATAATGTGATACCTTTAAATTAGTTTTAGGGAAATTGACATCCTATACTATGGAGTCTTCCTATCTTAAAAAAAGCATGTTTCTTCATTTTGCCTTCTTTTGTCTCAATAACTTTATAGTTTTCTTCATAATGATTTTTGTACATTGATTTTGTAACTGGCTGCATGACTATAGTTCAGATCTCCGTGAATTAGGGACCGTAGTTTAGATCTCCGTGAACTAGGGACCGTAGTTCAGATCTCCGTGAACTAGGGACCGTAGTTCAGACCTCCGTGAGCAGGGGACCGTAGTTCAGACCTCCGTGAGCCGGGGACCGTAGTTCAGACCTCCGTGAGCCGGGGAACGTAGTTCAGACCTCCGTGAGCCGGGGACCGTAGTTCAGATCTACTTGAGCCGGGGACCGTAGTTCAGATCTCCGTGAGCTGGAGACCGTAGTTCAGATCTCCGTGAGCTGGGGACCGTAGTTCAGACCTCCGTGAATTAGGTACGGTAGTTAGGGACTATAGTTCAGATCTCCATGAACTAGGGATTATAGTTCAGATCTCCATGAACCAGAGACTCTAGTTCAGATCTCCATGAACTAGGGACTCTAGTTCAGATCTCCAAAACTAGGGACGCTAGTTCAGATCTCCATGAACTAGGGACTCTAAATCAGATCTCCATGAACTAGGGACTCTAGTTCAGATCTCCATGAACTAGGGACTCTAGTTCAGATCTCCGTGAACTAGGGACTCTAGTTCAGATCTCCTTTAACTATAGACTCTAGTTCAGATCTCCGGGAACTAAGCACTATAGTTCAGATCTCCGGGAACTATGGACTCTCATTCAGATCTCCGTGACCTAGAGACTCTAGTTAGGGACTATAGTTCAGATCTCTATGAACTAGGGACTATAGTTCAGATATCCTTGAACTAGGAAATATAGTTCAGATCTCTGTGACCTAGGGACTACAGTTCAGATCTCCGAGAACTAGGGAGTCTACTTTGGATCTCCGTGAACTAGATACTACAGTTTTGATCTCCGTAAACTAGGGACTCTAGTTCAGATATCCGTGAACTAGGGACTATAGTTCAAATCTCCGTGAACTAGGGACTATAGTATAGATCTCCGTGAACTAGTGACTCTAGTTCAGATCTCCATGAACAAGGGACTCTAGTTCAGATATCCGTGAACTAGGAACTCTAGTCCAGATCTCCGTGATCTAGGGACTCTCGTTTAAATCTCCATGAACT
>NW_027527956.1:0-2272 GCF_008692635.1 Crocuta crocuta
ACGTCTTTCATCAAAGAGATGAGAAAAGAGGGGCACCTGGGTAGCTCAGTCAGTTAAATGTTAGTTAGAACCTGCTTGGGATTCTCTCTCTCCCTCACCTTCTGCCCCTCTCCACAACTGGCATGCTCCCTCTCTCTTTCTCTCTCTCTCTCAAAATGAATAAAACTAAATGTTTCTTTAAAAGTTAAAAAAGATTGTACCTTCCAGAGTTATCCCACCCTATAAGGATCTATTCTTTTGTTGTCTTTGAGCTATTTTACAACACTTTTATTTATGGAAAACTTATGATAATGTAAACTTCTCCACAAAATGCACCTAAATTGTATGCAATGGAATGTTCTTAATTATCACAGTGAACATTGACGAGGGTTGTGTCTATTTGTAAATGTATTTCAGCAATTTTAACTGCCCATATGTAAGTGAATTGTTTGAAAATTTCTTTGAACTGAATGCAACATCTTATTGTTTCCTTCGGTAAGTTAAGTATAATATTGGACATGTAATCATTTTTATAAATCCCCTAGAGCATTTGAAAAAAAAAAAGGGTGAATAAATATGTGAATAAACAAGTGAATGGATATTACCCACAATAAAATGGATGGTACACTTTGCCTCTGCCACTATATATATTATATGATACAAACAATTTAACTTCTTTGATATTCAGACAATGTCAGCTTCAAACATACCAGCTAAAAATGTTGAGTTTTGACAATGTCTCTTGCCTTTAAAATGTGTTAACTCTCTCTGTAACTTCAGCTATTCACAATCTCAGTATTTTCCTCCTTTTATTCAAATTCTCATCTTCAAAGGAACCAAAGAGTCCCTTTTCCTTGTCTCTGTAGCTTTGTGTCAAAGGCTTCCTTGCTATCAAAATTCTTGGAGATAAATGCTGGGATTTGCTTTTCTTTGACTAGATATTTAGTGTCCTGGCTGACATTCATGTCTTCTCTCTGTTCTCTCTACTCACTGTCAGTCTATGTTGCCTAGGTTGATAAAAGGGGATAGAGGCCAAGATGTTCCCCTCAGCTTGACTGAACTTTAGACAGGTGTGGTCTTGACTACAGGCTCGTGACCTCCCTTTTCTAAGAGCATTTATTTTGGAAAACTTACAATAGTAAATTCACTCTCTGCCCCCTCTGAGATGGAAATCTCACAGCCAAGTTCATAGCCCAGGACTGTCTTTCACAAAGACCTGGGAGCCCTCGCTCTGAAATGTCATCATCAAGAAAAACACTGCTCAAGTGTCTTATAGTTTTCAGAGTACAAGTCTTTCACCTCTTTGGTTAGGTTTATTCCTAGGTGTGTTCTTGAGTTTTTTGCACAGTTGCAAAAGGGATTGATTCCTTAATGTCTCTTTCACTGTTTCATTATTGGTGTATAGAAATGCAACAGATTTCTCTACATTGATTTTGTACCTGACGAATTTCCTGAATTTGTTTATCAGTTCTAGCAGCAAATTAAAATAATTGGGCAGGAGACATGAACAGATATTTCTCCAAAGAAGATACAGAGAAGGCCAACAGACACATGAAAAGATGTTTATCATTGCTCACCATCAGAGAAACAACAGGTATTGGCCAGGATGTGGAGAAAAGGGAACCCTCTTGCACTGCTGGTGGGAATGCAAACTGCATAGTCACTCTGGAAAACAGTATGGAGGTTCCTCAAAAAGTTAAAATAGAACTACTTTATGATCCAGCAATTGCACTACTGGGTATTTACCCAAAGATTTCAAAAATACTAATCCAAAAGGATACATGCACCCTGATGTTTAGAGCAGCATTACCTACAATAGCCAAATTATGGAAACAGCCCTTGTCCATCAATTGATGAATGGATAAAAAAAGAAGTGGTATATCTATACAATAGAATGTTATTCAGGCATGAAAAAAGAATGGAATCTTGCCATTTGCAATGTCATGGATGGTGCTAGAGAGTATTATACTAAGGAAAACAAGTCAGTCAGAGAAAAACAAATACCATATGATTTTACCCGTATGTGGGATTTAAGAAGCAGAACAGGGGTGCCTGGGTGGCTCAGTCGGTTGGGCTGCCGATTTCATCTCAGGTCATGGTCTCTTGGTTTGTGGGTTCGAGCCCCGCATCAGGCTCTGTGTTGACAGCTAGCTCAGAGCCTGGAGCCTGTTTCGATTCTGTGTCTCCCTCTCTCAGACCCTCCCCTACTCGTGCTATCTCTCCTTCTCTCTCAGAAATAAATAAAACATTAAAAAAAGAAGCATAACAAACAAGCATAGTGACAAAAAAAAAG
>NW_027527956.1:3798-10004 GCF_008692635.1 Crocuta crocuta
TGGGAATACTTTGGAATATATATATTTTATATATTATATTAGATATAATATATTATAGTACATATTTGTTAATATACCATATATATGCAGAGTCTTATTTGCTTTTAATGTTCCTTTATTTGTTTTTGAAAGGGTGGGGAGAGGCAGAGAGAGTGAAAGAATGTCAAGCAGGCTCCCACTCCCAATGGAGTGCTCAAACTCATGAACCACGAGATCATGATCTGAGCAGAAATCAAAAGTCTGAGGCTTAACCGACTGAGCCACCCAGAGGCCATGATTCTTGTTTATATTATATAAAGAAGACAATATGTAAAGAAAAAGGTGGCAGATATGATCCTATTTTTGTCGTTAATACATGTGTATAGTGTATAGAAATGTGTGTGTGTTTGTGTGTAAAAGGAGCAGGCTACACACCAGAGGGTTAACACCCCAGGGGAGCGGGACTGACAGGGTGCAGGGAAGGCCTTCTGAAAGCCGTCCCTCACTGCCTTTTCCCTTACCTCCTCCCTTACCCTGGCCTGAAAGTTGGGCTACCCAGATGCTTGCAGGTGGGTGTCCTCAAGTTCTAGCCAATGGGGCGAAAGGACAGTCAGATGGGGACTTCAAACTAAAAGGGGCGGAAGCAGCTAGCACTGCCTTCCCCGCCTTAAATTTGAAGGGCAACGGAAATGCATCCCCAAACCTGCTTTGTGGGCATAAGATTATGCTGAGCTCACTGTTTTGAGAACCTGCAGACACAGAGACCTGCAAACATTGTAGACTGTGGTCCTTCTGGAAGGGACATCTACATTTATAAAGGAAATCTCCATTCGTTAGGGTGTCTTCCTCTCTGTACTGGAAAGAGGAGCTTTGTTTACCCTGTTTCTCCAGCTGAACCCCCACCCCCATAAGCTTCTTTCTTTGACTTCAGCCCTAGATGGTATGGAAGCCAGTATCTAGGCCAATTTGAGGAAGGACTCATTTCCCCCCGGGGATTCTCTATGTATACACAGGTATACATGTTGATAAGCTTGTCTTTGGTTTTATCTTGCTTATTTGTTTTTTATTACAAAGGTCTCAGTCAAGAGCTTAGAAGGGCAGAGGGAAAAATTGTTTTTCCTTCCCTACACACTCAAATATGATTCTTGGAGCGATTCTATTGTAACTGTGAGAAACATGCCAAAGGAGCTGAGAGATACAATCACGACCAGCCACTGCTTACATAAAAGCTTCTGCTTCGATCAGAAAAATATATATTCATGACTATCATTTTCTGTTATTTGCATTTCCAAAGCATGCCTAACTGATAAAAAAAAAAGACACTATTAACTTTTTCTTTATTGAATAAGTTGCTATAATAAGCAGGCATTATTACTGTAATTTTTTAGAATGACTTTTTAAAGTAGAAAAATTAAAGATAAAGGCAAATGAGGCAATTAGAATAAAGAAGAGTTTTAGAAAGATTTATTTATCCCATGCCATACTCTAAGCAAGGTACTTATTTTAACTGAAATATATTCTGTCGCTAGTTTGTCTATTTGTTAAGTAACCCTGAGAAGTATTTAAGATACACTTCCTGGATTCCATAATTAAGCATTGAATCCTGAGCTCAATTACTGAAAGAGATATCAAGGTTAGTGTTAATAAAAATAGGTGTTTATTAAGTGTCAAGTGTATTTAGAAGTACTCCACAGCAATCATTATTCTTTCAACAACACTGAAAAGCTTCTCAAAATGTAAATATTAAAGCTATTCAAGGAACTTCACCTACACACATCTGGAGAACTCTCTTCTCCCATCCCACAGGATCATGACTACAGAATGTTGTGGTGTTTTTTTTTTTTTCCTTTCCTGATTTGAATCTGAAACAGTTGCCAATCAGATATTTGGTTATTACAATATTTTTATTTGTTTAAAATGCACAGATAATGAAGCAGTAAGGATGACTTTTCAGGGTCTATATAAAAAATGATAATATGGCATTTTACAAGTAAATATAAAAGTATAATGAAAGTAGATGGGGGCGGTAATGTAAGGAAGAGAAGAGGGCAAGGAATCCATGGAGAAATCAGTTAACCCAGCACCTGATACCAAAAAAAGTATAATAGAGGCAAAAAGAAGGCTTGATGCTGTAAGCATGGATGCTGATGGCAGAGAGCAAAATGCAAAATACATCATTTATGCATCAAGCCTGTTTCTGTTGGCATTACTGAAAAAATATAATTATTGCCTTTATTTGTAATTAGAACTATACAACTCATTTTCCTTTCTGTTGTCTTACTTGCTGTTTATAATAAGTGTATTAATTTAGGGTTGGGATTATTTTTCTCCTCAACAGGGTTTTCCAATTTTATTTCTATTTTATGACACTTTTAACCTGACTTTCACTATAAACTACTTAGTGAGGAGTCCTGTTAGGAAAGATTGCACAATGGAAAGAAAAAAAAAAATATATATATATATACATATATATACTTTTAACGTNCTCTCTTTCTCTCTCTCTCTCAAAATGAATAAAACTAAATGTTTCTTTAAAAGTTAAAAAAGATTGTACCTTCCAGAGTTATCCCACCCTATAAGGATCTATTCTTTTGTTGTCTTTGAGCTATTTTACAACACTTTTATTTATGGAAAACTTATGATAATGTAAACTTCTCCACAAAATGCACCTAAATTGTATGCAATGGAATGTTCTTAATTATCACAGTGAACATTGACGAGGGTTGTGTCTATTTGTAAATGTATTTCAGCAATTTTAACTGCCCATATGTAAGTGAATTGTTTGAAAATTTCTTTGAACTGAATGCAACATCTTATTGTTTCCTTCGGTAAGTTAAGTATAATATTGGACATGTAATCATTTTTATAAATCCCCTAGAGCATTTGAAAAAAAAAAAGGGTGAATAAATATGTGAATAAACAAGTGAATGGATATTACCCACAATAAAATGGATGGTACACTTTGCCTCTGCCACTATATATATTATATGATACAAACAATTTAACTTCTTTGATATTCAGACAATGTCAGCTTCAAACATACCAGCTAAAAATGTTGAGTTTTGACAATGTCTCTTGCCTTTAAAATGTGTTAACTCTCTCTGTAACTTCAGCTATTCACAATCTCAGTATTTTCCTCCTTTTATTCAAATTCTCATCTTCAAAGGAACCAAAGAGTCCCTTTTCCTTGTCTCTGTAGCTTTGTGTCAAAGGCTTCCTTGCTATCAAAATTCTTGGAGATAAATGCTGGGATTTGCTTTTCTTTGACTAGATATTTAGTGTCCTGGCTGACATTCATGTCTTCTCTCTGTTCTCTCTACTCACTGTCAGTCTATGTTGCCTAGGTTGATAAAAGGGGATAGAGGCCAAGATGTTCCCCTCAGCTTGACTGAACTTTAGACAGGTGTGGTCTTGACTACAGGCTCGTGACCTCCCTTTTCTAAGAGCATTTACTTTGGAAAACTTACAATAGTAAATTCACTCTCTGCCCCCTCTGAGATGGAAATCTCACAGCCAAGTTCATAGCCCAGGACTGTCTTTCACAAAGACCTGGGAGCCCTCGCTCTGAAATGTCATCATCAAGAAAAACACTGCTCAAGTGTCTTATAGTTTTCAGAGTACAAGTCTTTCACCTCTTTGGTTAGGTTTATTCCTAGGTGTGTTCTTGAGTTTTTTGCACAGTTGCAAAAGGGATTGATTCCTTAATGTCTCTTTCACTGTTTCATTATTGGTGTATAGAAATGCAACAGATTTCTCTACATTGATTTTGTACCTGACGAATTTCCTGAATTTGTTTATCAGTTCTAGCAGCAAATTAAAATAATTGGGCAGGAGACATGAACAGATATTTCTCCAAAGAAGATACAGAGAAGGCCAACAGACACATGAAAAGATGTTTATCATTGCTCACCATCAGAGAAACAACAGGTATTGGCCAGGATGTGGAGAAAAGGGAACCCTCTTGCACTGTTGGTGGGAATGCAAACTGCATAGTCACTCTGGAAAACAGTATGGAGGTTCCTCAAAAAGTTAAAATAGAACTACTTTATGATCCAGCAATTGCACTACTGGGTATTTACCCAAAGATTTCAAAAATACTAATCCAAAAGGATACATGCACCCTGATGTTTAGAGCAGCATTACCTACAATAGCCAAATTATGGAAACAGCCCTTGTCCATCAATTGATGAATGGATAAAAAAAGAAGTGGTATATCTATACAATAGAATGTTATTCAGGCATGAAAAAAGAATGGAATCTTGCCATTTGCAATGTCATGGATGGTGCTAGAGAGTATTTTACTAAGGAAAACAAGTCAGTCAGAGAAAAACAAATACCATATGATTTTACCCGTATGTGGGATTTAAGAAGCAGAACAGGGGTGCCTGGGTGGCTCAGTCGGTTGGGCTGCCAATTTCATCTCAGGTCATGGTCTCTTGGTTTGTGGGTTCGAGCCCCGCATCAGGCTCTGTGTTGACAGCTAGCTCAGAGCCTGGAGCCTGTTTCGATTCTGTGTCTCCCTCTCTCAGACCCTCCCCTACTCGTGCTATCTCTCCTTCTCTCTCAGAAATAAATAAAACATTAAAAAAAGAAGCATAACAAACAAGCATAGTGACAAAAAAAAAGGGCAAACTAAGAAACAACTCTTAACTATAGAGAGCAAACTGATGGCTACCAGGAGGAGGTGGGTGAGGGGATGGACTAAATGGCTGATGGAGATTAAGGAGGGCACTTGTGATGAGCTCTGAGTATTGTACAGAAGTGTTGAATCACTATATTGTATACCTGAAATTAATATTATGCTGTATGTTAGCTACCTGGAATTTAAATAAAAACTTAAAAAAGAGAGAGAAAAAGGAAAAACTAGTGCCCTTGCCTCCCAGTCTCTGTGGATAGTAGGAGCCTAACAGCAAACTCAAATAGCTTAATCCCATTG
Source organism: Crocuta crocuta (assembly GCF_008692635.1). NCBI lineage: Eukaryota > Metazoa > Chordata > Mammalia > Carnivora > Hyaenidae > Crocuta > Crocuta crocuta. The sequence goes on from NW_027527956.1 coordinate 8,714, forward strand.
CCCAAACTCCCTCCCAATGTCCTCCAGTGCTTTTCCAGCACTTAAAAAAACTCCTCTGCACCTGGAAGCCTCAGTGTATTGAGTGTCCGACTCTTGATTCAGGCTCAGGTTGTGGGATCGAGCCCTGCATTGGACTCTGCACTGAGCATGGAGCTCACATAAGATTCTGTCTCTCTTCTCTGTCTCTCCCCCCTTGCACTCTCTCTCTCCCTTTCTCAAAGAAAAGAAAGAAAAGAAAAGAAAATTTTAAAAAGCCTCTCCTGCTTTTTATCTCAGCAGAGTTGACTTCAATCTCTCTCATATTGCAATCGTCTTGACTCCTATTGCAAATATTTTTTTAATGTTTATTTGTTTTTGAGAAAGAGAGGAAGAGAGAGAGAGCACAAGTGAGGGAGGAACAGAGAGAGAGGGAGACACAGAATCCGAAGCAGGTTTCAGGCTCTGAGCTGTCAGTACAGAGCCCGGTGCGGGGCTCAAAATTATGAACTACGAGATCATGACCTGAGCTGAAGTCGGAGGTTCAACCGACTGAGCCACCCAGGCACCCCTAATTGCAAATAGTTTTAAAATAAAGTCTTCCTGGACCGTTATCTCTATCTGGTTCACTTTCTCTTTGACAGTAGTATATGTTGGATTCTTTACTGCTGCTCTTTCTTCACTTGGGGCTAAACAGTCATGTTCTCCAGTTTCCTCCCTCCAAGTGGGCTTTCTCATCCCTGTAGACTCTCTCTCCTCTCTCATCAAAAATTTCTGGTATCTTTTTCTGGGATTCTCTTTGAAAACTAGTTTTTCAGCAACTCTACTGAGAAGATCTAAATTATAGCTTACTCACACAGTTTACATACAATATATTGTCACTCCATTCATTTTCCCGACAAACTTTTTTTTTTTTAACAGAAATTGTTCCCTGACATCAACCTCACTTTGTGACTGGGTCACAACACAGACACAAAACTAGTGGGTTTCTTGCTTGTATGTTTGTTTGTTTTTAGCTCCTACCAACTTCACCCACTCAAGAATCCTAAGTGCTCTTGTCATGCTTCTCTGGAGATCCAACACCTCGCGGAGGGCAATTCTCACAACTGTCTATGGATAACTATCGGCGGATGTTAAATAATGTATTTTAGCCATTTAAAAAAATTTTTTAATGTTTTTATTTATTTCTGAGATAGAGAGACAGCATGAGCAGGGGCGGGTCAGAGAGAGAGGGAGACACAGAATCTGAAACAGGCTCCAGGCTCCGCGCTGGCAGTCAGCACAGAGCCCGACGCGGGGCTCGAACCCACGAACC
>NW_027527956.1:10041-55007 GCF_008692635.1 Crocuta crocuta
CATTAAAAAAATTTTTTTTAATGTTTTTATTTATTTCTGAGATAGACAGCGTGAGCAGGGGCGGGTCAGAGAGAGAGGGAGACACAGAATCTGAAACAGGCTCCAGGCTCTGAGCTGGCAGTCAGCACAGAGCCCCATGCGGGGCTCGAACCCACGAACCGTGAGATCATGACCTAAGCCGAAGTCGGACGCTTACCCGACTGAGCCACCCAGGCGCCCCTTACTTTGGCCATTTTTATGCATTCCTCAAGGCAGGTACTAAAATCGATAGGCGTCAGCATTGCTGGTAGAGGTGGAAGCAAGCCCGTGTTTGGGAGAAAATTTTTATGTTTAAAATGGCAATTTAGTAGCATCCTTTATGTCAAAACAAAATATTTTGAACAGAATAAATAAGAAAATAAATCCTATTATCAGATTTCAGCTGTAAAACCAGTTTCAAGAATAAAAAGTCAAATGTCTTGTTTTGGTTTGGTTTCCAATAGATGGTTTGAGTTTATAAAAATCAGCCAACATTTGGCCTAAGGCAATTGTTTCTTCAGGTTAGGCCACATGAACCTCCGTATCAAAATCTCCTGGATACTCGTTAAATGCTCAGGTCTCAAAGCCTTGCCCCAGACTGCCTGGATAGGAATCCTTGGCAATTCAGCCAAGAATGTGCACCTTTTATGCAAAGCAATTTCTAGGCTCACTGATATTTGAGAACCTCAACTTTAGGCTCCTCCATACTGTGAGAAAGGTGTGGTTTTGTTTCAGACACAACTATGTAAGAACAGAGCGTGAGAAACTGCGTTGAAACTTCAGAGATACTTCAGAAAAGTATTGTTTTTTCTGTGGTCCTACAATTAAAATATTGAAGCAGGGTTCCTCTTTATTCTGGCACAGTAGGAAAATACAAGTGGAAGAAAAACCCAAAGGAACAGAATGCAAAACAAAAATAGATTTAAAAAACCCTACAAATATACATATGTTGATTTGTGATATATGTGTCATCTCAAATTTGAGAACAAAGAATAGTATTTAAAATACTATATACAACTTGACATATATGGGTGGAAATAAAATGAGCATTTCTTATTATAAAAATTATTTCCACTTTTATAAAAGATTTCAAAGTTTAGAACTAAACCATCGAAAGAGCTACCATAGAAATAGAAACCATAGAGATAACCATAGGCTGATTTTTAAATGATTGTAGAGTAGAAACATACAACGAAGGAAAGACACCGTAAAGAGATCATAAAGAGAATTCTGACCACTCACGCAAATTCTGTATGACGAAATGCCATTTCAAAGTCATAATAAATAAATGAGAAACAGTAACCAACTATAAAGAAGACAAAAACAAACAGAAATTTGGGGAAATATGCCTTTGCGATGTGTTAAGTTGCTTGTCTCCGTACCATTTGCAGCAGTTTGAGTCAGGAGGATGGAGGAGAGCCAAAGGAGCTGAGGTTATAATACCTCTACCTCTGGGCCAGCAATCCAAGTGCCCCCCGACAGTTTCATTCCCTCGGCTTTCTCCCATGCAACCGTGAACTCCAAATTGAAGAGGTGAGGCAGCTTGGGTACACAGAACATTTAGTTGAATTTTTACATCTCTTTACCACAACCTTAAGGAAGTCTAGAATATATAGTTCAGCTCAGTATCTTTTATTTTCAACCTCAAATATTTTTCCCCTACAAAATTCGCTGAAATACTTTCCAAAGTAGCACTGTGTAAATGTATTTAATCTTTGCCTTATTTGCATGTTATTGCCGTCATCATGAGGATAAGACTTCATGACCAGGGCAGCCACATCTGCGGCTTCACAATTTAATCCTGCTGAACCTCGTTCCCACTTGACTACAATCTTATTATGTCCTTAGTTGATCTGCAAACTTAATTGGGTCTTAGTCTCTATCTCTTTTCTGTCAGGCAATTATTCTTTCCTCGTATCTTGCTGACCGGGATAATTTCAGCACAAATCTTAAACCTTCCAAGCATTTATGTCCATTTGATCTCTGCCAAACTATTTATAAGCATTTTCAAATTCAATCGTAACTTATAAGAACGATGATCTATGTAAATTTCACCACACATTCTCATATGATAACTATTTTTATTTACTTTGCCACATCTTGTCAATTAAAGTGTTAAAATCACTGATTAAAAAAAAAACAATTCTCAACATAAGGAAAAGCAGACACTACAATGTAAATTTGGGTTCAGGAGATAAATGTGCAGCTCACAAGAGAATAATGGTAATGACCAATAAAGATAAGAAAATATTTTATCTCCTTACTACTCAAGGAAATAAAAATAAAAAGAACTGTGAGTTTGAGGGAAACACAAACATTCAGTCTGGGGCAATTTAGTCTTAACTATCAAGAACATTAAAGAAAGTGCCCATTAAATCAGAAACTCCAAGTCCTGGAAGTTATTCTCAGGAAATAAACACAGATATACACAATTTGTTCTTAAAGTTTATTTATTTATCTTGAGAGAGAGAGGGGAGGGAAGAGGGGCAGAGACAGAGGGAGAATGAAAATCCCAAGTGGGGCTCCATCCCACAAACTGCGAGCTCCTGACCCAGATCTACACAGAATTTTATGTGAAAAGTTTCTCATGATGGTGTTGCTTATAATAGGAAAAAATAAAGGTGCAAGAATACCCAATCAGTTGATGATTGAGTAAATAAAGGAAAAAACTGAATACAATGATTTAAAACACATTCTCAAAAATATTTTGGGAATTGGAGAAATCCTCATAATAAATTAAAATGAGAAAAGTGCAAACTAAATATCTATATAAGCAATATAACGCAATGAAAAATTCTTATTTGTGTATATCTATAATTTACACATTTTATAATATGCAAATCATGTGTTCTATTACATAATATATCATCCTAATTGTGTCAAAAAACAATTGACTATGTAAAGATACATGTTTTGTATATAACCTCATATTTTATGCATTATACACTTTAATCAGTTCTAATATATGTGGGTAATACATATATACATGTGCACATATACATGATTGACAAGATAATATACATGAAGATATTTAGAGGAGTTTGTTGGGGCATTGGGATTACAGTTTATTTTTTACTAGCTTCCTGAATGTTCTAAATCTCCTATAATGTACATTTCTCCTATAATTAAAAAGGATGACGAGGAGCTGAAAGCAGGACCTCACAGCCTCCACATCACAACACCCACCTACCTGCCCCGCACTCACAGACAGGCAGACGGGGTGGTGGGAACTGAGACAGCCACCGGGTGAGCCAGCGACAAATGGCAAGTGACAGCACACTTGAGGGGCGCACCTTGTACAATCTCCAGCACAAGGTGCCAGACAAGAGTGCGGCCCATATTCATCTAGGACATTGAGAGAAGGCAACTCTGGAAAATAGAGTTCCCGCTTAGCTAAGGTGATGCAGGACAAACCTACATTAACCAAGTTTGTCTTGCCCCACCCCCACCCCCAAAGAGCTTGCTCTTCGGAGGATCTGTGAATAAGCTGGCAGAACACTTCAACTTTTAAAGGTCCTTCCGTTGAACGTGAAATAGAAGTCCCTGTTAATGCCTCAGAGCTTGAGTTTCTTGGCCAATTCCATTTGCTTTACTCTCAAGAGTAATAAAAATTCTTCCAGACATGTAAGATAAAAACAGCCCCCCATTTTACTCCTAAGAGTTTAGTTAAGGAAACTAAACTCCATTTCCCTCACTCCCCAAAGTAAGAGCAAATTTTAAAAAATTTTACTTGGCAGAAAAGAGAATATTTATTAGAATATTTATTAGATGTGGAGCTATTGCTTCCAAATTTTCGCTCACACATCTATTAAAAAAGAAAACAAAAAGGGGAAGAAAAGAGTCTTCCTTCACCAGAAAACAAATAAATTGCCACAGACTAAAACCAGCACAGTTAAATTACTTCATCTTCTCTTGTGAGAAGCATTCGCCCCATCTGAAATGTTCACTGAAATTGGCTCCAATAAATTACATTTGGGAGAAGTTCAAATACCATGCTCTAAAGTAGCATGCAACTCAATCCCACTGCCTTAAATATTTGCTTCCGTGGGCAAGTTATAAATAAGTAAACACACAAGCAAATATACAAGTGTATTTTCACTACACATTGATAGTCGTGCCCATTTCTCATTATTTCTTCATTTGGTGCTTCTAGAATCTGAAGCATTTGGGTGACAGTGCATCGTTTATTTCAAAGCCAATTAAGTAAATCCTCATCTTGAGCGACTTTGAAAATGGGATGAATTACGGCATAACCACAATAATTCTCACAACTGTAAGAAAAATAACACATACATACTGCCTGAAGTTTACCTTGACTCACATCTCCCTGTAGAAAGTTTGTCTTTTGAGATTAATGAAGACATAAATACTGATTCTGTGTATAAAAACATTTTTAAAGTAATAAAGAAAATAAATAAAAAATTATGACATTTGGAGGAGAGTCGGAATTAAATAAAACAAATGGATTTGAAAATAATGCTTAGATGTGGAAAAGATTCCTGGTAAATCAATTATTGTACATTGTGATTTTCTTCTGCAAAAGCTATGACAATAACAACTGGTGGTGTGGAGCACATATTAAATGAGTCTCTGAAATACTGTAGCAAAATTCATGTATAGAAAAAAGATAAACCAGAGGCAACTGGAGAGAACAGAAAACATTTCACATAGAGAAATGTGAGGTATGGTGAAAACATTAAATCTACAGTTACATTCATTTTGCACATCAATTCTGGGAGGTGTGATTCTGCTGATTATTCTCTCAGCCTCTTTTAAAGAGTGCTGTCTCTATCAATTTGAAACATGTTTTTCAATAAACTGATTTTCCAACAGGTCATTATTTTCCCTCAAATAGCATACCATCTCAATAAAAACCAAACCATTAAAAAATGCCTGTGGTCACCAACACAGAGAGATACCAAAAAACTAAGGAACAGTAACTTTTTTTCTTTAAATTCCTATCACCACTGGAAAAGACTTTCTCTCCATGACCTTTCTCTTCTATATTCATAAGCTTAAATCTGCTGAGTAATTAGCATAAATGATGAGCTTGTACATTTCACTCCTGGCTTTGTCAGCTAGTTTATAGATCAATGCCATTAATCAAAAGGAAAGTGAGCAGAAGTGCATCACCTCTCCGAGAAAATCACCTTATTTCTTATTTTGAGATAATGTTGTCTTGGTTTTTGTATACTAGTATTAAGTGTTGGAAAATATAATCCTTTACATTTTAGAAATTGGATTAGGGTTGATGTGTGATGACTCTGGTGATAAACAAACTTGATGTTGCATGTATTTAAATGAAACCTGGTAAAGTGTCTCACCTTCTCCAAGTTCATTGATGCACTTTGGAAGCACTTCCTTCTGCAGCACTGAGGATGAATGCTGAAAACCCCTGAAGTTGTTGAACTAGCATTACAATGGTTTTCTTAGGTCCGTTGTGACTGCTGCTGTGTTCTTCCATCTTCCTTGCACCCTGTTCCTAATATAAATATACACATAATGAACTCAAAGATCCAGCAAAACACCAGCTCAGTAGATGCTCAGTTTGCTACCTCATCTCCAAGGCACCACAAATCTCTCCTCGGTAGCCCCAGTTTCTTAAGCCTACGATCTAGATACACTTGGATAATTCAGGCAAAATAGTATTATATAAACTCACAGAACTGAGTAAATTTACTTTCTTGTAGAATAACTAGCTGGGAGATAAAGTTTAACCTAGCCTCAACTGATACACAATTTCCTACAAAACCTGACTCTTTCTTAATGAGGAAACACGCTCTGATCAGATATGCTTCTTAGCTGGTTTAGGGGCCCCAGCCTGCTTCTGCTGCAACATGGGGTTCCCTGGAGACTATATTGTTATGTAGCACATGCTCTTGATCTGACTTTAAAGGAAGGGACCCACATTACCTTTCCTATTCTTGGCTCCAATCAAATCTAGCTTCCTTCTGTGCCCCCATTAAATAGACTGGCGCAGAATGCCTACATACCAACAAATGTGCTATTGCTACAACACAAAGAAGTCTACCATGCTCTGGGCTCCCTTTTTTAGTTGTGAATGGTGTGAGCTACAATAATCTGCCCTCACCTGAAAAGGAAAGTCCCAACATGACCAAACCCAATGAATTCTTACAAACCTCACTTATGTGGCAGGACCCTGAATTATCACTGAGTTTGTTTCCTACCCTCCATAATGAATATATCTACAGCTTGCTATTTCCTTTTGCCCATCAGTCTGATTAGCCTACCACGATGTCATTCACATCATGGACCAATGAGACATTCTGCAGAATATCCAGATGGTCCAGGTGACTTTGAACTATATCGAAAAGAGGGCAGGAGAGTTAACATAGTCCTGGAGCAAGAGTGAAACGCATATTGTTTTTTTTTTTTTTAATGTTTTATTTATTTCTGAGAGAGAGAGAGCATGAGCAGGGGAGGGTCAGAGAGAGAGGGAGACACAGAATCTGAAGCAGGCTCCAGGCTCTGAGCTGCCAGCACAGAGCCCAACCTGGGGCTCGAACCCACTAACCATGAGACCATGACCTGAGCTGAAGTCGGATGCTTAATGGACTGAGTCACCCAGGTGCCCCTTGAAATGTATACTGTTAAAGGTTCTTGCCTGCATTATTCAGGTGCCTCTTTCAAGTTTCAGGGTCGTGACAGGGGGCTTGCCTGAGGCTGAGATTTCAACCTCCTGTAAAGTTCCACTCCCCTCTCAATTAGACCCTAAACCTCCCTCATAATTAGACCCTAAGCTTTCCTCTGTTCTGTCAGCCTTGTGGCTGCAGGATATTAGGGTTTTATTAAATGTTATCAAGAAGATTATCTGGATTACACATTTTGCCTTGAAATGTTGATTAACCACTCTGAGCCTGTCATTATCTTTCCTCAACAAAGAGTCAAGACTCAGCAGCAGTCACTCAGTTCCATAATCCTTAAGTTACCATTTCTCTCATGCTTTTCTAGTGCCAGGGACATTGCTGCAGCCAGCGTAGCAAACTCACCCACCTCGGTTTCCCATCTGAGTACACCAGTGGTCAACTTTTTTTAAATGTTTTTTTTTTTTTTTAATTTCTGAGAGAGAGAGAGAGAGAGAGAAAGAGAGAGAGAGAGACTGAGAAGGGGAGGGTCAGAGAGAGAGGGAGACACAGAATCTGAAGCAGGCTCCAGGCTCTGAGCTGCCAGCACATAGCCCGACATGGGGCTTGAACCCACAAACCATGAGATCATGACTTGAGCTGAAGTCAGACGCTTAACCCACTGAGCCACCCAGGTGCCCCAGCAGTCAATTTTTAAACAACCACACTGCGGTGCCAAGCTGTGGGCTATCAATAGTTCATCTACTACCAGTGATCTGCTCCCCCTTGCCCGCCCACTGGAGAGTAATCCATCTCCATTTTCCTGCCTTGAGACTGCTACCTAGGACCACTTCTGATACCAACTATCCTGGACCACGTTCCCTGGGAATAAACACTGTGACGGAGAATTCCATGCAGGTTTACTAGAAGACGCCTTTGTGGAATACACCAGTACAAAATTGAGAAAGTCACGTTGCGAACAGGGAGAAACTTGCAATGTGATCACAAATGAAGGTTAAGAGGCTCCAACAAGGAACCTGGGAATTAGGATGGCACTTTGGAATTACCCCGTAAATGGGCCAAAGGGCCAGGCCTTTCCCCCCATATGAACCAGTTGTTGACCACAGGCTACCATAAGGAGGAGACACAGATTTTAAGGAAGTAGTTATCTATTACCTAGGGCATTTCTGCTCAGGGATTCAGAGCTGAGTGGTCAGCAGCAGATGAAGATGACTGTATCCGCCTTGAAGAGCATGTCTGGACAGAGGCCTCAGTATCCACTAGTCTGCAGTAAAGCCATACAATATCACAGAACCATAGAATGTCATGGGGGACTCTGTGATTAGAGAAGTGGATTTTGAGTTATGGTTTCACTGTGCTGCCAAAATATAACAGACCTTAGAGGAGGCAGGGTAACATGGATTGATGGAAACTTTTGCAGGTCTTGAAATGAAGACTTCTATATCATCATGACCCAGCAGATCCTTTTGTCTCTGGATGAATGACTAGCACGAGGCATTGGTTTATGCGAGACGTTGCCAAGATTCTCAAGTCAAATTTCTCATCGCACATCAACAAGAATGAGAAAAGGCCTCTTTGTGTGAGTTGAGGTTTTTACAAACTCTTCTGTGAGCTGTAAAACACAACGCTGTGTGATAGAGTTCAGAAAAATCAGGCCCAGGGGAATGGAAGTCGCTACTGGATTGATTTAGAGTGAAACCTCGCTGAGGCAACTTTGACTTCACAGGAGACCAGAGGGACTTACAGACTTTTCACTGTTAGTGAAACTAATTTGGGAGGATGAATAGAAGGAGGTCACGTTGACTGCCTTAGAGAATAAAACCAAAGAGAGGAGCTGGATGAATGCGGAGGCTTCTGCTGAGACTTGGAGGTGGGCATAGGAGTTGTACTCCAATCCCGACAAGCGGCTTCCTGGGAAGCAGGGATAAACAGCGCCCATCTCTTGTGAAAAAGCTTCCCAGACCGAACTCTGCCTGGAAACTATCATCTAAAGGATGCATGTAATGTTCCAGGTATTGAGATCTGGGCCGTATGTCAGAGATGCTTGGTTCTGGGAAAGATCACGTGTAGAGTCCCCAGAATGCAGGGTCAGGGAATGTGGAAGAGAACGTAGTAATAAAGAAATGTTGGCCAGAATGGTTCGTTATTCTGGACCCAAGAAAGTAAAAGCTTGGGAAAGACAACCCCACACTTTGCAGAAGACCAACTCCCCGAAAAGAAGGCTTAAAGGGGCAGGAAGTTTTGCCAGCGATACCCCTTCATATTCTGTGGGTGGTCATGACACGGGGGTGAGTCCTGGCTCTACTGGATAGAGGAGGGGGTCAAGAACCCAGCCAGAAACGCTGTCCCCTTTCCTAGTTCCTTCTGATGCTAGTGTTGACATTGGCAATGTCTGTTCATTCTCTGATTCTCCAACACACGGGAGCAGGAGGAGGAGTCCTTGGTGACGAAGCTGCTGTATGGAAGGAGCCCCCCTGGGAGAGCTGCCCCCGCACCCGAGCCAGGATGGAAATCCCAGAACAGCTCGCTGGCGCCCCGTGCTGGGGCCAGTGTGTCCTGTTCCTCCTCTCATGCGGCGCCAGGACTGACTGCTGTGTTTTACTGTGGCTCCATTTCTTTGCAACTTTTTAAAATCTATTTTTTTCTTGAATTTTGCTTGACTTCTATGAGAGCCTCTGCATCTATCATCCCTCTGCCTTAGAGCCTCCTTGTTATTGTGATCACTTCACCTATCTTCACCTCATTTTGTAAAAATTTCACTTCAATTCCTTCATATTCTCTGCTTGTCTCTTCAACTCTACTCGCAGTGCGTCCTATAGAGAGATTCATTTATATGTAAAAATATCTTTTTCTAGGATTTGCATTTGGCTCTTTTCATATCTATTATTTTTTCACATCTGTTCTTTACTTCATCTCTTCAAGGAGACTAGCCATTCTTAGAGCCCAATTTGGATTCCTTTACTCCGTTTATTTCATCTTCTCAGAGTGAATCACATGAGGGCCCTTCTATTCTTATGTTCACATCTTTTTTATACCCTTTGCAGTCACTTATTAAATGGGGGTGGGGGTCTTTTGTTTGTGTTCTGTTTTTACTTTTGCTCCCTCTCTGCCTGGCTTTACCTATCTGGCCTTCACAATCTAAGCCCCTCCCCGCCCAAGCCAGACATGGTTCGGATGCCAGCAGGGACTGCGGTTCAGCACCGCTAGCTGGGAGCCACAGATGGTGCTTCAGGGCCACAGTGGCCTGACGCACATCCTGGCCTGACTATTTCTGCCTTCCTTGCCGGCTGTCACAGGTAATGAGTTTTGTAGCTATAGAAGATGGCAAATCTCAGGTGTTTCTCAGCTCCTGCCCCAGACACAGGTCACGAAGCAACCTGGGCATAAGGCATAGATCTATGTCAGGCAGTTTTAGTAATCGGAGTCCAATAGGAATCTAAGCTCTCCTGAATAAAAACAGGAAAGCATTGGGGCAGCAATCTGAACCAGAGCTTAGACATAAGGAACTCCAGCTCTGAAATGCGCCAGAGCTGCCCATGCTCCTCGGCTCCTGTAATGAGAGGCCAGAATGCCTACGGAGCTGGGCAGCAGGGAGGTCAGGGATACCTTGTGAGCGAAAGTGCTGATCTTCTTTAATCTAAAAAAAAAAGTTTTATGTTAATGCAAAGAAAAGGGGATTAAAAGACAGTCCATGGTGTAGACTGAGACAGAGCCTGGCATTGTTCGTCTTCCGTGCATTTCCCTCGCCAGAGAACACAGTGCTTAGCAAACAGTCTTTTACTGGAAGCAGGTAACCTGCTGTCTCAATCCGTAATCACAACAATCCAACGAGGCAGATATGGCTGACGTCCGGAAAACTGGGTATGAATAATGTCACAGTTTGGAAGACCAAGTCTTACTGTCAGGAAGACGGGGACCTGGACCTTCAGCAGTGCTGCAATCCCGCATACGTGCCCTTGTCAAACATCCGCAGTGATCGATGTCTGAAGGTGTTTTATCCACACCTTTCAAAAGGCAGTTTAAACCAATTGTTATATGATTTCAATACTTGCTTCAGTATGCGTCTCTGGGAACTGCACACACCTTCAGACTTAATAACACCATGGCATTTTCACACTTAACAAAATGAAGAATTCCTTGGTATCCCCTAAAATTCTGCTCACCATTAAATTTCTCCAGTTATTAAAAAAATATACATATTACATGATGCATCTGTGTCTCCCTTTCTCTGTCCCTTTTTCTCTCCTTTCCTTCCTCTCCTGTGTGTGTGTGTGTGTGTGTGTGTGTGTGTGTGTGTGTGTGTCCACCTTCCTGCTCAGCTATTACTAAGTTGCTTTGGTCTTCCAGGTCCACACTAAATTTTTGTCCACTGATCTATTTCAGTTTATGAGAAGTGTATTAAAATCTCCTTATTGATGGTGCCTCAACCTCCTTCTTTCTCCTTGTAGACCTTAGATTATGTTGGGTGCAAGTGGCTGCTGTGTTATTTCATGAACACATATCGATAACCGATTCACCTTCGATGTGAATTGTACTCTGTACTAGTAGAAGCTGTATGTCTTTGTCTTTTATATGCAGCTTTAAATTTTTTTTTGATGCTTATTTATTTTGAGAAAGAGAGACATCGTGTGAGTGGGGGAGGGGCAGAAAGAGAGGGAAACACTGAATCTGAAGCAGGCTCCAGGCTCTGAGCTGCCAGCACAGAGCTTGACATGGGGTTCGAAATCACAAGCTGTGAGATCAGGACCTGAGCCAAAGTCAGAGCTTAACCGACTGAGCCACCCAGGTGCCCCTATTATTGTATGTTACCCAAATTCTATCCTGTTATCAACACAGTGGTCTTTGTTGCCCTTTTTATTTGCATTTGTCTCAAATACATTTACTCATCCTTTTATTTATAACCTCACCGAATCATTGTGTGTTTTGTAATTCCTATAGAGCATAGAATTAGGTTTTTCTCTATCAGCCAAACTGAGAAATTCTTAAAATAGATGATTTGTACTCATTCACGTTTTCAATATAGTCTATATCTTTGATCTTATTTCTTTGAGATTATCTTTTATTCACTTGATGCTACGTGGGGACTGTTATATTTACTCTCTCTTTTTTATTATTTCTTTTCATAATAAGGGCTTTTAATTTTTCTTCTGCCTATGGCTTCCTTATGTACCATCCTTAGACACATCTTTCTTTTGATGCTGTAATTGGATTTCTAGTCTGGATGTTATCTGGAAACCTTTCTTCCCTGACTCCATCCACCTCACCGTCTGTTTAAGTCATTTATGTGTGGTGTTACTCTCTGTAACACTTGACTTGTCAGCATTATGACCATCCTAAGGGTTTTCTACTTTCCTCTTACTCTCCCACACCTCTTCTGATTTTAATACGGATATAATCATTATATAGAGCTTTTCATTCTAACCCCATTTTTAAATCTTAGTTCTATATTTAAATATATTCAATGATCACTGCAAATCTAATGCTGGAAGTTTCTAATTTTTTTTAATGCTTATTTTTGAGATAGAGAGAGACAGAGTATGAGTGGGGGAGGAGCAGAGAGAGAGGGAGACACAGAATCCCAAGCAGGCTCCAGGCTCTGAGCTCTCGGCACAGAGCCCGACGTGGGGCTGAAGTCAGACACTCAACCAACGGAGCCACCCAGGTGCCCCTGGTAGTTTCTGGTCATGTTGCTATGGTCTGGCATTTGTTTCTTACAGATCTCTTTAGAAAGACTCTTGAAACAACATTCTTTTAAGTTGACAGCTCTGTGCTTGTTATATTTTTATATGAGCACTGGTTTACCCGGATATAATTATTTTCTCATGTTCTTTCCTTGAGTGTTTTAAAATACAGATCTTTATTTCTTCCCCCACTCTGGCATAAGAAGAAATTGAGTAAAGTGTGAAAATTGTCTTATTTTCTTTCTCTTGTATGTTTTGTCTGGATACCCAAGGGATTTTTTTTCTCTATCTTTAAAGACAACTATATTTACTAGATCATATATCAGTGTTACTTATCCTAGTTTAGTCTTCTCAGACACACAGTATTCGCTATCAACATGCAGATTTCAACTTACTGAATTATTTCAGGACATTTTTCATAAACTCACATTCCATTTTCCAATGTCTATCATTATCTATTGGACTATTACCATGTTTATTTTCGTTTTTTCCCCCAATTGATACATGTGTATACCTTATTTCTCCTTTGGTGCCCATATTAAAGTGGTCAGCTGTCCTAGCTGATTAAAGAATGTTTGTGTATGGAGGTAGGCTGGGCCAGGGCTCAAGTGCAAGTCCAGACTCCCCATGTGGTCTCCCTAGCACCAGCTGGAGGGGCCTCGTTCCCATCTGGTGGTGATGACAATCCTGGCTCTTATTTGGCCTTTTGACAACGCCCTGCTGGGCATGTCAGGGGCGCCTCTTTACAGTTTCTCAAGGGTGAAAGGCTCTTACTCTTCCTCCACTAGCATGCCTGGGGGAAGGTCACGGTTTTTAGTGCTCTTGGGCTAGACTAAAGTGGTCATTGTCTGAAAGTTGTCTATCTTGCTATTTCGTTCATCTCCTCATTCTTCGATTAGAGAAAGCAACACCCCCCACCACCACCACCACACACACACAGCAACATCTGCTGGCTTTTCCAGGTTGCCAGTGCCTTCTACTCCACATCCAGGATATATCTGGCCAAAAGAAAATCCAAGCCACTCACAACATGTCATCACTCAGGTTCCAGAGTCTGTCTGTCCTGCCTTCTTCTCTTTACATTCCAGAATCATCCTATGTTTGTTTTCTATATCATGCCCACTGTTTTTGTTGTACTTGGGAAGAATAAGGAAAAGTACAACTAAAATGTGTTTCCGGGGCAGAATTCTCATATCAGTTCTTGCCGGGAGCTGCACTGGCCTCTCTGGATGGCAGTCACAGCAAGGAAATGGCAATGTTTGCACAGCTCCTGACATGAGAAACAAACCTGGTATCTCCTGCTGCTACTACTGGCTCATGTTAGAAGTGAGGCTGCTGGTATTGACCAGGCCTCACAATATTCCATATAAGACCCATATTCTGAACACAGTTACCTCATAAGGAAAAGCATATTCCTGGCTTTACAAAAGAGGTTTTAGATAAACGCTCTGTGGATCATTGTCAAGGGGTTCTTCCTGTGGGCCTTGCAGATCCAAGACTTAGCTATGACTGGGATATTCATCCTCTTGAGAGCCAGACACAATGATTCCTAGCTTATCTATATACAACTTAACCTATATGTTATCCTGTTTTCCATTAAGAGCATCCGGTTATTTCCTTGGTCGTAAATTCACTATGACTGGGATAATTCTGCAATTGTTATCGCAAAAGACCTTCCATTGTAAAGAAATTCCTTTCTTTGACCTCATATTGTTGTTGAACCTTTAAATAAAGACACCAAAACCGACAGGACAGAGATGCCTGCCTGGTGATCAGAAAGAATCACGGGGCTCTCTCACTCTCTCTCTCGCCGACACCATCCATCCTTCAGGGACCCCTGGACCTGCTGGAGCCAGCCTCCGACAAATTCTTTAACAGATTTACTGAATAAAAATAATTCATTCATTTCATTAGATTATACATCATACACTCATTATATAGTCACCTCAGAGTGGAAAGAATAAGCAAAAGAAGAATAGAGAAAAATCAACAAAAAGTTAACCAACAAAGAAATGAGGTAGAAGCAAGTGACATCGGGAAGATTCTTTGAACATATTTCGTCTAAACTGGATTCTTCCCACCAAATTTATTTTACATACACCACAGTATACATTTCTAGCCTTAAATGCAAGACTTAACAGTAGCCAAGAGTGACAAAGGTAGCTGGGACAAAAAATGGAAAAGGTTCTATTTGGGAGCAGAAAGAATTTTGTGAGACAGGGTGGAAATGTTGGAATTCACGGGAAAGTGTTAGAAGACAAAGCCTCACCACTCTGCCGGCAGATGGCCATTGTGAAAGGCCTCTTGAGTCTCTAAGGGACAACCTCTTATCTTAAAGTAGAACTGATTCCTGGGGTGCCTGGGTGGCTCAGTCAGGTTAAGTGTTCAACTTTGGCTCAGGTCATGATCTCGTGGCTCCCAGATTTGAGCCCCACATCGGGCTCTGTGCTGACAGCTTGGAGCCTGGAGCCTGCTTCGGATTCTGTGTCTCCCTCTCTCTCTGCCCCTTCCCCATTTGTC
The DNA here is from genome assembly GCF_008692635.1 of Crocuta crocuta. NCBI lineage: Eukaryota > Metazoa > Chordata > Mammalia > Carnivora > Hyaenidae > Crocuta > Crocuta crocuta. Next base: position 24,866 of record NW_027527956.1, read on the forward strand.
CTCTGTCTCTCAAACATAAATAAACGTAAATTTTTTTTAAAAGTATGCATGATTCGTGATGGTTTAAAAAACCAGAGAAAAACAATTTTGCTAAATTATTTGTCTCTTTAATTCCTCCTAATCTCCATGATCAAGACAGAGTTTACATTAATTTTTTTTTTAACATTTCTTTTTGAGAGACACAGAGCACTAGTGGGGGAGAGGCAGAGAGAGAGGGTGACATAGAATCCGAAGCAGACTCCAGGCTCTGAGCTGTCAGCACAGAGCCCAACACGGGGCTCAAACTCACAAGCGGTGAGATCATGACCTGAGCTGAAGTCGGACACTTAACTGACTGAGTCACCTAGGCACCCCATGAGTTAAAATTTTATCACTGTTTTCTTCCTCATAGTGTGCTTCATCTCTCTAATAAAATTAATAGTGTATTAGTTATTATGCATAAAATCTATCATTGATATATTTATTATCTATGTACCTCTTATTACCAAAACTAGTATACTATCATATTTCCTTTGATTTTTTTCTTTACTAAGAAAAGTCTAGTGCAGTCAGAATAGAATCATGTTTACTATAGGATGCATTTGACATTTACTTACTTTTTGCATTAATGCATTTGTTATTCTTCTTAAAATTAATTTTCCTCTGCTTTCTGCTCTCACTAAATACTCTGTCTGTTAAGTAAATAGATAGGTATTTGCTCAATAGGATATATACCTAGTATTTCCCCCTTTCTTTTAAATGATAATTAAATGATGATTTTATTTTCCTAAAAGAATAAGAAATATCAACTGAAGCATAAAATAAGATATTCACTAAAATAATCCATAGAATTTTTTTATGCCAAAGAACATGTTAACATGAACATAACAGAAATTTTTGGAAATCAATGGTTACTTTTCAAAGAAAAGTACCTTAAAAGTCTATCTTGCAACCATGATATGCTTTCTTTGGAAGCACTCTCTTTGAAAAGTTTTCTTTGAAAAGTTTCATAGCATCCTATAAACATAAATTGTATTGTTCTAAGGATTCCGTGAAGATAAAGATTAGTAACAGATGACTACTTCACATTATAGGTGAGAAAACTAAAACATACAGAAATTGAAAATCTTGAGCCAGAGTTTTTAAAGGCAGAAACAGAAAGCCACCTTGTTGATCTACTTTTTTCCTAAATGATAAATCCATTAAAATACGTTTGCAGGGATTTAAACAGAATCACACAGAAATCAGTTTCTCTCCCTCACCTCTCCGCCACCCTATCCACACATCAAATCAATCAGGTAAAATGACAGAATGCAATTTTAGCCTATTCACAAGATTTCAACATTGTTCTAAGACATGGGATTCTAAATTAAAATGTAGCTTATAAGGAAAACGCCTTGAGTTTCTATCCAAAGAAAGACGCATTGGAAACGCTTCTGATGATTCCCCGAGAGAAAATATCCCCAGTAAAAATAGCAATTTTGTTTTCAGCCGACTTTATTGCCTTATTGCCCTTAATTATATCACCAGATTTGATACACCACTGCTGCCTGAGGGTGCAGAGAAGGGGGGAAAGGAGCTGCTGGAATTCTCCTGCTCCGGGGCATAGGGCAGAGTCAGGTTAAGTGACAGGAACACAGCTTGGTGACATTTCAAGGACCATTTTCTTTGTTTGTTCCTATGTTTATTTTTATTCCCCTACCATTCAGCAGCAGTACCACACACATACACACACACACACACACACACACACACGCACAGACACACACACTGCCTCTGTTCTCAAAGTAAATCACTAAGACTGAAAAATCAATTGCTTGGAAAAACTCATGGAGAAGATAGGGTGTCATTGTACTTTAACAACTGATACTAGTAGCCACCTGTATATGTTCTATTAAAAAATTAGCAAAATACTTCACCGTCTTTGCTATCAGCAATATTGACATATAAGTAAATTGCCACTTTTGTAAATTACCAATTCTGTAAGCTAATAGAAAATGGATAGCTTCAATTAATTTAAAGTGTTATTACCATTACTGTATTTTGTTACTAATGCTAGGAGTAGAAATCTCTGAGGCTTGTTATTCCAATAACATAAGATACTATAGAAACCACAGCATTTCTTTGATAGTGGCCACAACTATTCCTGCTGGTCCATCAGTCGTGTAAGGGGAAATCGCTTTTCTCCATGAAAGCCTATGTATTATATAAAGATAATATCTTTGCTCTTTCAATACATAGAAACTTCAAATGCTAATAAGATTTATACTCTAAGTGAGCGGTTTTTTTTCAGTTTCATGAGGGCTATTCTTTTTTATTTAAAAAATTTTTTATTAATTTTTTTAAAAGTTTTTGAGAGAGACAGAGCATGAGCAGGGGAGGGGCAGAGAGAGAGAGGGAGACAGAGAATCCAAAGCAGGCTGTGCTGACAGCTCAGAGCCTGATGTGGGGCTCAAACCCACAAGCCATGAGATCATGCCCCCAGCGGAAGTCAGATACTTAAGAGACGGAGCCACCCAGGTGCCCCTCACCATGGCTGTTCTAACAGCTATTTTCTTTCAACTTTTAAAATTTGTCTTCTTTTCTTCATAGCTATTTCTCTACATGTCTTACCACCATCATGAGGACAAGAACCATATACGATTCATATTTGTATTTAATTAATCAATAGGTCGTTAAGTGCATGCACTGACTGCATGAATGACCTTAAGGCACTCCTTTACTTTTCCAGCAGCGTCGAAGACACTGTCTCACGTGACCACCACGGCAATGGAAGCCACACTGATGTATTCTTCCTGCTGTGCATGAGGAGCCTAAGAACCAGAGAGGTGAGCACCCCTCAGCTTGCAAGGGCCCGTGGGTAAAGGACTCACTCAGATTTCCCCTCTCTGCCTTTAATATATCAATACATAAAGAAATAGCATATGCCACTTTCCGCCAGGAAACAGACCGCTACATCTGAAGCGAATTATGCACATGGTCACACTTCCCCTGCCCACCAGGAGCCACCCTCTGGGGAGAGGCAGCGGGCAGAGTCGGCCAAGGCAGACCGAGGGAAAGCCTGTGTCGTCAAAGTACATAACCAATCCTCTTCTTTATTCAACTCGAGGGGGAGAATTTAACATATATTACCAACAATACCAACAACAGTGAATCTCAGTTTCCGTGTCCACTGGTTCCTAAGTGTGCGAGTGGGATCCACTGAGTTAAGCTTGCTAAGGAAGCTTCAGTTCCCTCATCTATGGAATGTAAATGACAACACGTTACTCACGGTTCTTATAAAGGTGTAGCTGTGTATTTTCCAGCTCTATCCAGCAGCTCGTGTCTGGCTATTTTCTTTCCTGCAGACACCCATCTTCTCATGTCTAGGACTCTATCTTCGGTGGGGAATGGAGACCACGTGATAACGTCTCACGGTGCTATACCATTCAGAGAGGAGAATAGCACAGGGCATGAACACAGAGCAACCTTCTAAATGGCACCAGAAAACATATGAAAACTATTAATGGCAGTGATGAGAAGAAAAACTTGTGCTTGTCCTGTGGGTGAAAGGCTGGATCCACTTGAGAAGAGAGGAACGAGCTGCCTCTAAACACCTTCATCCACTGCATCCAACTTTACTCCCCTCAGGAGAAAGTTACGGCTGTATTTTTTGTATTGTCCAATCCAATACTTGTTACAATATTAACTCTAAGATCTGCTACCTTCTGAGCCTTTCCTTTTGAGTTTCAAAGTTCTAGATTGGATAGAAGATTAGAAACAACACCTACACTTAGCTCTTTCTTTCTCTTTGCCCTCCTGCTCTACAAATCCTAATTCTTTTCCAAGCTTTGTGGGCACCTCTGATTTACCTTTAAAAAAGGAAAGTTTCTTTTTTCTAACTTTGTTAAGGTATTGGCTCAATATTTAACTTTTCCTTTGGTGTTTGCATCCTCTCAGGGTCAGAAACTTTCAGATTAAAAATTTTAATTGTATGTGATACAATTCAATAGTTTTTTAAATGCTGATTCATCAATTAAAAAAACATTCTGAGTGCCTGCCACGAGCCAATACTCTGCTGGATATAAGTAATACAATGATGACTATCACTTGTTCCTACCCTGTGGTGACTCACGGGTAAGTGGGAGAGGCAGCCATGGACACGTACGCTTAGCACGATGAAGTTTCAAACAAGACTAGTTTAAAAAGGCAAGTATCTCAGCATTGAAGGGTACAAATACTTGGGATAGGGAAGAAATACTTGAACTGAGTCTTGAGAAATGAGTAGAAGTACTGACTGAGTAAAGTGCACTTCAGGCAAAGAAACTGGCTTGTCCCAAGTAAGAGAGATGGCACGTTGCACGGCAAAGTTCCCAACAGTTGCTTGTGGACAAGAGCCTGCAAACAGTCACTAGGCATGGCTGCAATACTGCAATTTTCCTGGGACGTGATAATCTAACATTATAGGATATTAAGTAGAGGATGGTCACACGGTGCATATGAGGATTTCCTGTATACACGCGCACGCACGCGTGCACACACACACACACACAGCGAGTTTTGCAAATAAGGATCAGAAACAGAGGCACACGGACGTTGATGGCAGCAATATTTGAGAGTACAAAAACAAATGAACTAGAGATACTCACAGCAAGATGAGTTTTACTAACATAATGTCCTAAAATATTTAAAACAGTTTGCTGCTAGTTATCAACAAATACCAAAGCAACTTAAACAAACAGTATATGGTTGAGGCATAAATACATATGTGAAGGAACTTTTTTTTTCTTTTTTAAAAATTAACATTCAAGTTAGCATATAGTGCGATCATGATTTCAGGAGTAGATTCCAGTGATTCATCCCCTGTGTTTAACACCCAGTGCTCATCCCAACAAGTTTGTTAAGGAACTTTTCAATACTACAAGGGGGGGAGGGTGCCTGGGTGGCTCAGTCTGTTAAGTGTCAGACTTCGGCTCAGGTCGTGATCTCACGGTTCATGGGTTCGATCCCCGCGTTGGGCTCTGTGCTGACAGCTCAGAGCCTGGAGCTGCTTCAGATTCTGTATCTCACTCTCTCTCTACCCCTCCCTTGCTCACGCTCTCTCTCTCTCTCTCTCTCTCAGAAATAAATAAAACATTAAAAAATATTTTAAAAATACAAGGGAATAATAAAAATGTGGATGTACTCCTTGACCCAACAATCCCAAACACAAAGTGGCAGAAATACAAAGTAACAAGGACTTTACTGTGCATTATTTCCAAAAGCAAATCATTAGGAAAAAAACTAAAATATCTATTAAGGAAAAATGTTGAATAAAATATGGAACATCAGTACAATTAAATACCACATAGCCTTAAAATGATGAAAATGTATGCAAACTGATAGAGATCTTTAGACTATATATTTTTATTTAGGAAAGCTTTTGCAGGGTGCCTGGATGGCTCAGTGGGTTAAGGATCTGACTCTTGATTTCGGTTCAGGTCATGATCTCAGTGCTTCATGAGATTGAGCCACACATCATGCTCTGTGCTGGCAGTGCAGAGCCTACGTGGGATTCTCTCTCTCCCTCTCTCTGGACCTCTTCTGCCCATGCTCTCTCTCTTTCTCAAAATAAATAAACATAACAAAAAGAAAGCCTTTACTATTTTTCTTCTTCTTTGTGTTATTATTTAAACCACTTTCTTGAGGTATGACTGACATCCAAAAAGCTGTACACACATAACGGATACAACTCAATAAGGATAAGTATACAGCCATGAAATCATCACCATCGTCAAAACCGTAAACATTCCTTGAGAAAAATTAAACAACAAACTCCAGAGCAGTGTTTATAATATTTGAAAAAAAATAAATATTGGAAGGAGAAACAAAATAAAGTCTTTTCCTAAAGGACAGAGGGAGTGTAGCAGAGGACAAACTAGAAGTGAGAATTCTCTTGAACAACCTTGTAGATATGATTTTATTTTTCAAAATATACATTTAATTTTTAGGAAATGAAATGAAAAATGAATCACTAAAGGTTGAAAAGAAACTAAAATCAATAAAACTAACTTCACATGAAATTGATAATTCAACAACCTAGAGACAAATATAATTTCAAGTGAATTTAACAGTGGTTTGATTGCAGACTCTTAGAGGAATATTGTCTAAGACTAATAGAGCCTCAAAGTTTCTTAAACCAAATTCAGAAGCCTAACTGCTAGTTATAATAGTACTGTTTTTTAAATGATTGATCCAAAGTTACTTTTGGAGAAGGAAGCCAGTGATGATTGTCATTTTAGTGCTCACAGGATCGACACACATTTCATGTTTTATTGTGAACATCTTTTATTTTGTTTCACAATGTTCCCATCCTGTGTGAACCTTAAAATTTTATTGTAGTATTTAACCATTTCCTCTAAATTAATGAATAAAATTGACCTTCAGAAGGGTAAAATACTTTTATTATATGATTTTAAATACTGAAGTTCATTACACTAAGCATTACCATGAGTAGCTTCAGTAAAGCATGAAGGCCTCAGAAATGCTTTGTGAAAATCTGCTGATTAGTGATCCACTCCCTTTGTGAAACCACTTGTTATGCCAAGGGACTAGACTAAACAAGTGAAGAGTGGCCTAGAAAGGAAAACCTCATTCCTAATCCCATTAGACATACTCGTTCTACAAACATATCCAACCCAGAAGAGATTACAAACTTGCTGTGCTATTCTGTCGTGAAATACATAACTTAAGAAATCCTACATAGGAACAGAATATAAAATATATGTGTTAAAATAGATTTACAAGTGTAAGAGAAATCCCATCACAATTTTAGCATATGAGATTGAGGAGACACCTCCTACCTTACACAGCACCGAATCGTATTACAGAAATGTGTTGTAGAGAGAGCATTATTGTGATTGGTAATTGCACCTTGTGTCTGTGACACTTCTGAAGTATATAAATGATTTCATTTGATCTTCATTCCATTCCTATGAATCTTGTTTATCCTAAATATGTCTAATGAGGAAACTCAGACGAGAGGTTTTCTACCATCACACAGCAGAATGGAAGGTACAAGCCCCTGACGTTCTCAGGTCTTTGTATTTCAGGTGTCACCACAGCTGTTCTTACTTAGAAATGTTTCTGTGACTGCTCATGCTGCTCACTCCACTCGGATTATAGTTGATTTTGTCGATATCTTGAGTGATCTGCCTTATCTCACTTTTCATTAGCACCGACTTCTCCTCTGTAGCCTTAAAAGTGTCGAATGCTGATATACCTATTGTAATCTCAATATCATATTTAATGCAAAAATAATCCCAAAGTCTATTTTAAAATTTAAAATATGGGATTTTAAAGCTATGTAAAGTGTTGCTGTCCCTCAAAATCTCAAAAGGTTCATTTTATTGAAAATGCACCAATAAAATATTAATTTCTATTTAAAAACAGCACCCCATGGTGTGCCTGGGTGGCTCATTTGGTTGAGCAGTTGACTTCTGCTCAAGCCATGATTTCGTGGTCCATGAGTTTAAGCCCTGCGTCGGGCTCTGTGCTGACAGTAAGGAGCCTGAAGCCTGCTTCAGATTCTGTCTCCCTCTCTCTCTGTGCCTCCCCCGATCATACTCTGTCTCTCTCTAGCTCTTAAAAATAAATTAAACATTTAAAAATTATGCAGGGGCGCCTGGGTGGCTTAGTCGGTTAAGTGTCCGACTTTCTCTTAGGTCATGATCTCGCGGTTCGTGGGTTTGAGCCCCGCGTCGGGCTCTGTGCTGACTGCCAGCTCAGAGCCTGGAGCCTGTTTCAGTCTGTGACTCCCTCTCTCTCTGACCCTCCCCTGCTCATGCTGTCTCTCTCTCTCTCTCCTAGAAATAAATAAAACATTAAAAATTAAAAAATTAAAAAATAAAAATAAAAATTATGCAGACAGCGCCCACAGCTTCTTGAACAGCATGTTGGATAATTTCCAATTAAAGACATAATGTACTGTACTTTGGGACGATGACACATTCAGAGAACACACACACACACACACACACACACACACACACAGTGCCTCAGGGAGTGCAAAGCTTCCCACGTCCACGTTAGGTGTTCAGATTCCCACGTCCACATTAGCTGTTCAGATTCTGCAAACAAGTTCCCTAGGTGATGACACACTGCAGTGTTTGGCTTAGAAATGCTTTAGAAACACATGTCCATATTTTGACAAGCATTTATATACACTTAGTAAATAATTGAAGAGAAAGAGCTAATAGAAGGTCCGGAAGAACAGAGTGATTAGCATGCAAAGATGTTCTTGCTGAAAGTGTTGCTCTTAAAATTCTCATGGCTTGCTCATGTCTATCAACCAGCCTAGGACAGGAGAAAAGAAACCCACGACTCTCCACTACTCTCGTCTTCTTACATATCTTTTGTAGAATCCATCAGTTATTCAGTAAAATGGATTCACAAGGTGTAGCAAATTTTCCATCCTGGGACTGCTACAAATCCTATTAAATGCAAACAGCTGTATAGCTCTCAAAACCTTTCACTAAACTCCAGGCTACCACTTCATCAACATCATTTCTGCAGATTTCCCCAATGTATTCTTCTGAACAACTCAAGCAAATCTTGTCACGTACTCCGTCTCTTGTTTTTCTTCAGTGCTGTCAGCTTTAACTTCGCATCTGACTTACTTGAGTTGATCAGCTCAATTTAATTCAACTCACCAAACATTACTGAGTTGCTGCAATGTACCAGGTGTGCTTCGAGGTTTCAGGGATATGCCTATGACAAAGGCAGTATCTGTATCTGAAGATTAAGATGTAAAAACAAACATGTCCCAAACCTTCCCTTTTTCACTTAATCCACTGCTTCCCTTTTCTTGCTCCACCTTCCACTCATGGATGGGCACAGGGCAGCAGGCTTCTCCTGCTAACTGTACAGGCTCTTGTCTCCATCACTCACCTGCCAGATCTTCTGCTAGTCCCTAAGTACGTTCCTTGGTAGGTTAGCATCCTTTTTCTAAGATTTGATTGTAAGAAGCTCTTGGGACTGGGTGCATTTACAAAAGGAAATAGAGAGGGAGATAGAAAGCCCAGAAATGAAACGGACATTCCGCACTTATTTAACTGGCAAGTGAATGAAAGGACAGTGGCTTGTGAGTTCTGGTAGCTACTGGTTCTGCTGGAAGCAGTCATGGTTGCAGCATCTCACACCTGCAAGATGCGCAATAAACATGGAACCGACATAAGCATCACAGGGAGTGTTGGAGAAGCAGCACCACGACATTGGCTGACGTCACAGAAGCAGTGTGCTGGAGCCCTGGATCTTGCCTCAGTGTTGTTTTCCGCCTGCTGAGCGGCCCCGGAAGTCCTGGGGGGCTTCCTGCAGCAGGAATCTGCTGAGAAGTGCACGGTCATCCTGTGGTCACGCGCCTCCACCTCCACCCCCAGCCCACAGAAACACAGCTGGCCCAACGCTGCCTCCTAGGAAACAGCGACCTAGACAGCACGACCCACAGACTACATAGAGGATTACATTTCTTAAAAGCCTCAAATATATGATCATTGATCTGAATAAACCAATGATAAAAATCAGTCTGAGGATGAGGATATACCTAATGTAGCTTACTTCTGATACAATATTAAGAATTAATATTTATTTTGGGGGTGTTATGATGAGCTCATTTTTAGGTTCCTGTGTGTTAGATATACTCTCAAGTAGTTATTGGTTAAGTAGTATGATATTAAGAATCTGCTATAAAATATCTTGTCGTAAATAAACATAGGAGCTCTCAATGGAGCTACAATAGCAGAAGAGTGCTGACAGTTGAGTGTGGGAGGCTAGGTAATGGACACACGGGTTTCAAAATTCTAGTCTCTCGATTTTTGATATTTTAGACTTAAAAAGTTAAAAGTATATGCTCTTACAGCAATGTTAAATGCAACATATTGGGGAAAAAGCCTACAGTCGAAGTGTATACCAAGTGTTATTGGATCATGGAGGAAGGAATAAAGAATTCTTTCAGGAATTCCAAAGAAAGTTTTATAGGAAGTAGGATTTTTGCACTTTTTTAGACTGTTTTCTAGACTTGATTCAGTACTGTCATTCTGGGAATTTTATTCCCCAGACTCTTATTCCATATCATCTAGATCTCGATTTTCTCTCTTATATTCTTACCTTGCTGTCCTGGATTTACTGCATTGGCTAGGACTAACTTCAATAGGGATTTTTCTGCTTCACCATTTAAATTTTCTATTCTTATATTATTATTATTTTTTCAAAACCTGAAGTGGATGCTGAATTTTATCAAATGATAATTAGGAATCTATCAAGGCATATACTTACTAATCTCTAAATGCTGTAAATCATTTAAAAAATAATATTGCTTAAAGTAAAGCATTCTAAAATTAGTGGAATAATAGCCATAGCCCCATCCATGTTATATTATTCTGTTAAAACAACTGAGTTTAATTTGCTAATATTTAACAGCTACTGTAGTATATGAAATTGATTGATACATGCTATTTTGTTTTGTTTCTGTGAGTGATTGGGATATTTGTGTCAAGTATATCCAGTATTGATAATCTAGTCTACTAGAAAGAAATATATCATCCAACTTCTGGTCTCTAGAAAAATTTAAAGAACATAGAAACAGCATATCTTGTCTTTGTGATTTTAGTAGAAATCACCTACAAAATTATCTGGGCACACTGCTTGGTTGGGTGATAGTTTCTGTGTGCTTTACCTTACATCATCTTATGTATTTATTCTCTCTCTTTCTAGGTATACTGCTAGCACCCAGGAAGCAAATACTTTTTTTTAATGCGGTATCCCTCCAAAGCACCATGTAAATATATGAATAAATATGTGCATTCCGTGGGCACTAAATAAGTCATGCAGTAAGAAGTGTGGGGTTTTGTTACCAACAGAAGCAACTGATATATACCCATGTATATGTTGCATATGCATGTAATGTATTTATTATAGACATTTTTAAGAGATAGAATGTAGGCAGTGAAATTTTTAAAATCTCACACAATCTTTCTTGAAAATCTCTCTTGACAGTTGATATGTCCTCTCAATTACATATGCTTTAGCAAATTTACAGATCATGCCGGCACCTGTTAAAAAGCGCACAGGGGTATAGTGGGCTGAATGGTGCCCCTGAAAGGCATGGAGTCCTAATCCCTGGAACCTTGGGAATGTCAAAATAGAGGGTAAAGATTTTGCATAGACGGTTAGTTTACGAACAGGGACCAGAGGAGCAGGTGAAATGAAGACAGAGGCAGAGGTCGGGGAGATGTGGCCACAAGCAAAGAAACACCAGTGGCTACCAGAAGCTGGAAGAGTCAAAGGACAGATTTCCCTGGCATCTCCTCTAGAACTTCCAGAAGGAAAGGGTCACTGCCCAACACCTTGACTTCAGACTCCAGTCCTCCAGAACGGTGAGAAAACACATGACTGTTGGGGTAATTTGTCACAGTGCCTGCACGGAGCTACTACAGGACAGCGTACTGCCCTGAGCGCGCGTCAAGAATATGAATGCCGGTGTAGTATTTCTTCCCAGGTTCATGCTATATTTAACCAATGTCTATTTTATTAGCTATTTAAGCTATTACTAAGTTTTCTTTGTTATTAAAAAAAGGCTGAAATGAATACACCCCCACCTTTTGTATAGATGGTAGTTAACACAGGTTACATTAGAAAAACAGAGGGTGGGGGGCACCTGGGTGGCCCAGTCTATTAAGCACCAGACTCTTGATTTCAGCTCAGGTCTTGATCTCAGGGTCGTGAGTTGTCCATGACCCATGTTGGGCTGTGCATTAGGTGTGGAGCGTACGTAAAAAAAGAAAAGAAAAAGAACAGAAAAACAGGGATTTTATACAAGCCACTGTCTGACCCACACCTGCAGATGTTTTGACCTAATTGTTTCGGTCTGGAGCTAAAACATGGGTCAAAATTCTTTCAACAAATTACATGACTTTATGAAACATAAATTCTCATGAGAAAACATAGGACTTGCCTACTAAATTAACCACATGCTGGCAAATTTATGCAAAGAAGTATCTCAAAATGCTTCCTTCACCTCAAGAGCTCGTTACCTTCTAGAAAATGTCACCAAAATATTCAAGTTCCTTATAGCTCTTAAGTGATTTATACCCCACCGGCATTTTCAGGTTTTGTGCTTCCTATCATTTTGTACATGTGTGAACACAGGAATGGGAATGCTGAGCTTCAAGGTCACTCGTGCAGCTGTAAAGATTAGAAATTCAGGGAAGAATTACTTCACCGCTCCGGTGCCTTTCAGCATCATCTGCACAATTACTGTAAGACACGTGATGCTTTCCGCTTCTCACATGGACTCCAGGTCTGCAGCTCTCACCACCCTCGGGCTGCTGGGCTGGGCTCGCCGCAGGGGGCAGAGCCAAGCCGCGCCCAGAGATGCACTGCCTCACTGTTGCACCTTGTCAGGGGAAGCATCCAGACGCCAACTCCCTGAAGGCAGCTCTTCCAGTGGCTGCGTCTGGTCTCTTGGCAGATGGTGTTATGTGTCCTGCATGGACCACATTTACTTGTGATGCATTTTGCGTCCTCTGGAAACAAGTGTTTTCTATGAACGCCCAACAGTGCTATAATTTGTTGGGGTCAAAGTTTTCACATTATAACAAGAGAGTGACTGTATAGCAGAACTTCAATTCCTATGCAATTCTCTTTCAAAGCAACATGAATCTGTTAAATGGCTTCGGTTTCTATAAATATGAAGTTGAAATAAATGAGTGGCTGGAGCTATTATGGTTTCGTTAGAGAAAGAGTGGTCCAAGGAGTTACTTGACCATCATAGAGCAAATTAGTTGAGACAAGCTGTCAGATCTTTTATAAATTCCGAGAATAACTGTATTCATATTCCCTATTTCCTTTGCTTTGTAAAATACTGTGTAAAACATTGTTATTAATCATAAGAATGAAAAATATTGAGTTTGGGAAGGTTATTAGAGATTGTGCATTTTTACCTAAATCTTTGTATATCTACAGATTCCCAACTATAGAACAAAATCATTAAAAAGTAAAACCTTGCACTTACAGATAGTGGATTTTGTTATGATACACAGTAGGCTTATATTTTTATGTATAACTTTTCTAGGTGCAAATTCAATACACACACATTGGAGAAAAATTACCAATAGTGAAAGAAAGAAAGAAAGAAAGAAAGAAAGAAAGAAAGAAAGAAAGAAAGAAAGGAAGGAAGGAAGGAAGGAAGGAAGGAAGGAAGGAAGGAAGGAAGGAAGGAAGAAAGGAACCCTCTTTTTAATTAACAAATATTTCCCGAAAGAAGCATCATTTACAGAGCGCAACCTGATCATGAACTGCATCCGCTGGACCCCGCCGCTGTCCGGGGAAGGGGGTCTCTCCAGGTTCCCCTCCCCCCACGTTCAGCCCCCCACGTTCAGACTGTCCAGAGCTCCGTCCTCTGTCCGGGGGTGGGGGGTGGGGAGGCAGACGTGTCCTGCGCTTGGGCTGGCGGCGGCCTGCAGGGGCTCAGCTCCCCTAATGCCTGTGCAGAATCTCTGGACACTGACACACGCCGCTTCGCACCAAACAAATGATACTTGTAGGGAACAAACCTTCGGGGAGCAAACAGCACAGACAACCCGTCACCCCACTTGCCAGGCTCCTGGTGTGAGGAAGGACCGCGGCGCCGCTGCCGGGGCCTCGTGGTGTCTGCACATCGGCCCCGCCTTCTTGCCGCCAGTGGCGTTGTGTCGTCTGGTCTCTGGGTGCTGTGTACACCTCGGTCCTCTCTCTTCCCCTTAGATCTGCAACCTGCCGACTTGGTGATTCAGTTTGTAGTCATTGTTTCTCTGATTTTGAGGGAATGACTTACAGCTAAAGAATTCCAACCACGAAGTCGGGGAAGAAATTTCAGGAGTGCGGGAAAGAAAAGCACATCTGTTTTGCTTAACAATGTTTTCTTTCCAAAAGTGGAAGAATGCCTTGTAAGCTGTGTGAAACGTTCCTCGTACATGTACGTAAGATTTTATTTTAATGGAAGAAATAATTGGAGGCATAAAATAAGAATTACAGAATGTTCCTTTCATACTTGACAAAAGAATTTCCTGATTCCTAGTAAGAGGTTGGCATCGGATTGGGTTATATGTGTGGTTTTAAAATATGAATACACATTCACATGGTGAAGCTATAAAAAATGAGTGTAATTAGTAAAGACAGGAAGAAAAGGGAACTGTGTTTATTGACTGAGCAACCCGAGGATAATCACAGGCCTCCAGGAAAAACTTGGCAGCTCTACGCGGCCAGCCCTAAAGATCAATGGAGAAGTGAGAAGTGTCACAGCCAGAACACCTATTAGGATATGTTCTTATGCACAGACAGCTCTCAAAGCATGTATGTTTTGTGCATGAATGCATTTTATAAAAACACTCGATGCATACACAAAAATCCATATTTGAAGTGTGAATAAATCTATACCCATTTCTCTCTCTCTCTCTCTTTTTTTAAATGATCCTGTCTCTTAGTTTGGGTCCCACCAAAAGCAGAGCCCATGACAAGGACTTGGGTGAAGATCGGACAAGCGTAGTATATTTGAGAAAAGGGAGCACACATATACATCACTTTCTAAGCATCCCAAATTTAGAGAAATATTTTAAAATAAATTCTGTAATGCATTTCTGCAAACTCCATTTGCCTACTTGAAGGGGGAAACGCTATCTGCATATATACGGTTCTTCAGTTAAGGTTATACCTGATGTGCAGTCATAGAAAGAAGGCAGTTAGTAAATGGAGTCCAGGAAGAAAAAAGGATGGTAACTTGTCTACAAATAAAAATAGTAAGAGTACTATCAACACATTTTTGGCAGGAATGTGCCCAAAGTGACTTAACGTATTACTGACTCTGCAGTATGTTGGGATACGAGGCTTCAACGGAAAGCATTCAAAAAAAGACTAATATAAAGTCTTCAAATCTTTTGGGATGCTGGTTCTGCAGCTCTCTAGCTATGTGGCTTTTTACATTGATTCAAGTTTCTCTGAAATATTAGGGAATTTTATTAGCTGGTGTGTATGTTTCTTTGTGGATCTATGTTTTATGGTTTTAGATAGGTAAACTGAATTTGAATACTTTAAGGAAGACGTCAGTAAATAACATTGGTAATGTAAAATGTTTTTTCCATAATTGTGAAAAAGTATTAGAAAGACAAAAATAATGTACATCTACCTCTAACAACCTGATAATCTCATTTTAAGTGGTATATAGAGCAGAGGTCTACATTAATTTCATTCCATCAAAGTATTCCGAAAACATTTAGTGCTTTCCAAATATCACCCTAAAATACTTAGAGACCTTTTTCTCATTTCTGATATATGTAGTCTATATTTGTAATCGCAGGTTTTCAATTATTGCTTATATCTCAATTTTCACTGAAATCAATATTAAATCTTTTTATTAAACATTGGTAGTTAGGTTTGTTTAAGTTA
Organism: Crocuta crocuta; assembly: GCF_008692635.1. Taxonomy (NCBI): domain Eukaryota; kingdom Metazoa; phylum Chordata; class Mammalia; order Carnivora; family Hyaenidae; genus Crocuta; species Crocuta crocuta. The sequence continues at coordinate 40,280 of NW_027527956.1, forward strand.
ATGACTATTCCTTAACTTATTTTTATCTTATTTTTGCACAAATTCTAAAAGTGCATGTTTTTTAAACCCTTTTCCAAAATCCACAGTCAAAAGTAAAAAAAGAGGATTAATGAACAACTTTGAAAATGATGAAAGTAAAACCTTTAGCCCATGGAGAAGTGTAATTGTACAACTTTTGTACATATGAGGAGATATACATGTACATTTTTTTATTCTGTGTTAAGTATATTTTATACTTCCAAGAATTTAAATTGTTTTCTTTAGTCAAAGTAAACGGATATGAAATATACATTTAAAGTTACCACACAAGATAATACTACAATACTACTTTTGGCTCTACATCTTAGAAATTCATCATAAATTAGGAATCTTCCTCTTTAGTGGGAAGCTGTCCACTTGGCATTTTCTACTTGAGGTTCTAATACACAATGGAGAGGTGAAAGCAGAAGGAAAATAAAAATGAAGCAAAAATCAACTAGAATCACCATCATGTTTTAATACCTGGATAAATCACCCAGAGGAAAACAACCCCTGAACACTGGAAAACAATGAGACAATTGGTTACCCTGAGCAACACAATTAGGACAATGGGAAGATAGTCTCAATTAGAGTGAAGTTGAAGAAGCATTGCTAAATCTTCAAATTTATCTCGACCCCTCTCTGACTTTAAAGAGAAAAACAACATATAAAAAGGGAAACTGAAAGACTGTCACCATAAGGCATAATCATCATGCATGGCACATCATCTCAAACATATTTTGCAATATTATAGAATGATATTTTTGTAAATGTCACAATTAAATACGAGTAATAACCAAATACACACATTCTACCTAAATATTACTTTCATTACTTTTTATACATAAACGAGTAATCTAGGATTTGATCTGTCTTAAGTTATTAAAAAGCAAATTAATTATATGCTAACTTTGGAACAGAGGTACATTGTTATGAATCAACACTGGCTAAATTATATGCAGCTAAGGAAATAATAGCATTAGATGATGGCATGGCAATAGGAACTAATGCACTTATGAGAGACTTTACTACACAGAAACAAGTAATTTTAGATAAGAAACAAGCAAATCAGAACCTACAGAATGATAAAACCCTTCTATTTCATTCTGTAAGATTTACCAAATTATGGCACAGAACCAGACAAGAAGAGCATACACAAAAAATACACAAAGTGCCCTAGATAAAGTTCACTTTGAATACAGATGCAAAAATCCTAAATATAATAATAACACATCAAATCTAGCAGCATATTAAAAGAAAACTACATCAGAATTAAAGAAGTTAAACAAAAATGTAAAGATGTTTAAAAGGTTCAAAAAATGTACTATTGTAATTTACCATATGAACCAATTTTAGGGAAAAAGCATATGATATTCTCCCTAAATGACAAGAAAGCACTTGGTAAAACTGAACAAACATTCCCAACTCCAAAAACAAAAACAAACCTCCCAGTTTTCCTTTACTTTGATAATGGTTATGCAGTAACCCAATAACAAACAATATGACTACTACAGAAAACTATAAGAATTTCATTAAAGTCATGGAAAAAATTAAGGATGCACATTATTATCATTATTATGCATTTCCCTAGTATTCCAGCAAATGCAATAAAAATATAAAGGTAAATAAAACTTAAATTATTGGAAAAAATAATCCAAACTAGTATTACTAGTAGATAATTTATTTAAAAAAAAATTTATGTCTTTATGTTTTTGAGAGACAGACAGAGAGAAAGCAGGGGAGGGGCAGAGAGAGAGGGAGACACAGAATTTGAAGCAGGCTCCAGGCTCTGAACTAGTGGTCAGCACAGAGCCCGACGCGGGGTTCGAACCCACGGACCGTGAGATCATGACCTGAGCCGAAGTTGGACACTTAACTGACTGAGCCACCCAGGTGCCCCACTAACTAGATAATTTAATTGTCCATCTAAAAATCCAGGAGAAGTAGCTAAGCTATCATAACAAATAAGAGTACTGAGTAACATGACTAGATGCAAAATCAATAGGCAAAAATCAATAATTATCCTATAAAATAGCAATATTTAACTGAAAACCAATGAAAAGGAAGCTTAATTTACAATAGTACATGAAGTATATTGTACATAGGAACAAACTCCAGAAGTGTCTAAAAGTTTGATGAGGAAAATTATAAAACTTCATTAGAAAATTTAAAAGTCTGGGGTGCCTGGGTGGCTCAGTTGGTTAAGCGTCCGACTTCGACTCAGGCCACGATCCCACGGTCAGTAGGTTCGAGCCCCGCCTTGAGCTCTGTGCTGACAGCCAGCTCAGAGCCTGGAGCCTGCTTCAGATTCTGTATCTCCCTCTCTCTCTGACCATCCCCTGCTCATGCTGTGTCCTTCTCTCTCAGAAATAAATAAAACATTAAAAAATTTTAAAAAATAAGAAAATTTAAAAGTCTGAATCCAAGGAAAGATATATTTTGTTTGTGGATTTGAACACTCAACCTTTTCAACTAGATGGGTATTTCAATCCCCTGAATTTTCTCATTCAATGAAAATCTCCATAGTATTTTTAAGAGAACTTGACAAGATGATCTCAATTTTCATTTGAAAAAATAAATGGGAACTGTTGATTTTATTTTATAAGAACTATGAGGAACAATTTGTCCTAATATTTGTTAAAACAGACTCAAAAGTTATTGAAAGAAAAAGTTAAAGTGTGATATTGGCATAAGAATAGAGAACTATATCAATGTCACAGAATTGAAAGTAAAAAAGACACAAGGATATATGGAATTTTGTTGTAGATAAAGGTGTTATTTCAAATAACCTTCAATAATGAGATTAGGAGACACACACACACACACACACACACGATTTTGATCATTAATTCACACCATTTGCAAAGTGAATTCTAGGCAGAATAATAAGCTCTAAAACACTATGTGAAAACATAGAACAATACTAGTCCAACTTCTTACCTTATAAAAGATTAATGGCAAAAGCCATAAACAGAATAGTGACACATTTGAAGACATATGAAGCTCCCATGATACAAAAGACATCACAAAGTTAAAAAAGAAAAATGTAGAGCAACGTGTGCAACAGAAACTGATACTCATAGAAGAATAATCTTCAAAACAAACAAGAAAAAAGGATAAACCTTACAATAGAAGATTCATAACTGGAACAAGTTATAAAAAAAAAAGCAAAAATCATGATGAGTAATCACACAAGTGCAAGACTGAGACCACAGTGAGACACTCCATCCTGTCNTGTGTGCAACAGAAACTGATACTCATAGAAGAATAATCTTCAAACAAACAAGAAAAAGGATAAACCTTACAATAGAAGATTCATAACTGGAACAAGTTATAAAAAAAAAAGCAAAAATCATGATGAGTAATCACACAAGTGCAAGACTGAGACCACAGTGAGACACTCCATCCTGTCCATCAGGTAAATGTAATGAGTCACTGGGTTCTACTCCTGAAACCAATGCTACATGGTATGTTAGCTAACTTGAATTCAAACAAATAAATTTATTTAAACAATTATGTAATTTGGGAAAAAAAGGGATAAAGGCTGATTATCACTGGTGTTGGTAACAGTGGGGGGAAATAGGAATTTTCACCTCCCATTTTTAAGAGTTCTAGATGGACAATTTGGCAAAGTCTGTCAATAAAAACATGCATTACTTTTGATCCACTACATCCACTTTTGAAAATCTTGTCTATAAGACCATTCACTTTACAAGGTGTGCAATACCAAGGATTTTCAAAGCCACATCTATGAACAGAATCTTTAGATAAAATGTGTGAGCCACGCTATAAAGCAGAGAAAGAAAGAAGTAAAACTCATTGTCTATATAAGAAGATCCGGAAAAGATAATGTTAACTGGAAAATGTATGTTCTACTTAGAGAAAACAAGGATCGTTACAGAAAATGTTAAAATATAAGCTATTCACTCCATCACTGCCTAGTGGATGCTATCTGTCCTGCTGTGCTCTCATACCTATAGAATGCAGACAAAACTCATTAAAGAGGAAATTAATCTGAGGGACACCCATTCTCTGTACGCATCTTAAATCTACCTGTCTGTTACGTGCTGTGTATTAGGAGCCAGGACAAGAAAGGAGAGAGAAAACAAAAATGAGTAAGATTCACTATTCTAGTCCTGGTGAAATAAAAACCTGAATTTTAAAAAGGGGAATAAACACAGGGCACAAATAACTATGAAATAAAGCTGTATGAAATGGTCTTGAGAGAGAAATCATATCAAGCTGGGCTTCATGAAAGGCAGGCCCTGAATGATAGAAATCGGAAAGGCTGGTACAGGGCGAGTGCAGATTTCAGACAAAGGGAACAGCACGAGATAAGCTGAGATGTGTGCGGTGTCCCCACGTCCTGCCAGAGAACGGAGTATGAAGTTGTGGATGACAAAGCTAAACAAGGGAAGCTGACTGTCTTCTGATATGGAAGGTCCTCAACATTCCAACAACTCACAGCTTAACAGAGCACAGTCGCGCAGGAAGATGACTGTGTTTCTGTTAGCTTCGCAGGGGGTTAGCAATGGTAGCACTCAATGGGGTAGGAGGGAGGAGAGATGCCATGTAATAAAAACAATCCAGCTCCTCTTCTTTGTCTTCCTCTCCTCCCACATACACACTTTATTTTCTCAACGTTTTTCCAACGATTTTATTTCCAAGCACTTAGGTTTTTAATGCCTTCAGTCTTATGTTTTTAATTTCTTAAGAAAAACCTTGTATTATCCCAATAGTGGTTTTTAACCACCCACACAGTACACAGAATAGAATAATTTTAGATTATGTCTGTAAGAAAATTTAAAGATCATTCAATGCAGGCAACCCACTTCTTTCACAGATGAGGAAATTAAGGCATAGTTCTTGATAAAAGGATTAATAATAAAAATTTACCATATAACTTGCCTTAGGGATAGCAAACAGGTTTCAGGCATTATGTAAGAAAAAGGAGAGCTTTTTGTTTGAAAGGAAATCACTCAGGGGCTCCTGGGTGGCTCAGTCGGTTAAGCATTCAACCTCTGTTCAGGTCTTCATCCCACAGTTCGTGGGTTCAAGCCCCCATCAGGCTCTGTGCTGACAGCTCAGAGCCTGGAGCCTGCTTTGGATTCTATGTCTCCCTCTCTCCCCGCCCCTCCCCCACTCAGGCCATGTCTCTCTTTCTCAAAATAAATAAACATTAAAAAAAATTTTAAATAAAGGAAATCACTCTAAACTAAAGACAAATAATAAGTGTTGCCATTACTTGGGGTTGCTACAATAAAATACAACTTTTTGACAGGAGACTTACTGAACTGCATTGAAACTGAACATCTTGCCCCAAAAGGACTTATTTGGCACAAAATACATTGTTTTTTTGAAACTGGCTGTTTGAAATTCTCCCTTTAAGTTCAACCAGGCAGACAGCTGATTCTGAGGAAGGAAGAAAAGAGACACATAGGTTATCAATGGGTGAATGAGATTAACTCTGATGGTGGGTTGAACTTCCATTTGGGAGCACAAGAAAAAAATAAAGTTAAAACTACTCCTTTCATTGAAAATCACAGTATTTCATTTAAGAGAAACAGCTTTGTACTAGACTGGTAAAGAAATAAAGAATGAGAGGTAATATATGATAGCAGACATGAATGAGAAAAAAAGTTTTCTCAGCTAGAACCCATTTGGGAAGTTTTACTTCTCTCAAGGATTTTTGAAATCTCAAACTTGAAAGAATAACATAGGTCACAGCTTTTCTTGTTTAAACTATTCATCTTTATTCCCATAACACGCAAAGAAAAATCCAGTAATTAAGCCCATAGAGGCAATACAATACACAATCAGAGATTAGGCAGAAAATGACTTTGGTAACTGATCATGCCATCAGAAATAAAGTTCGCCCTGCTCCAAAGCTCAAGAGGTTCATTGTCTTGTGTGGGCAGAGGAAGTTGGACTCTACCCTCCCCACTTCTCTACATATAATTGAAACCACATCGCCACAAACACAAGATGAAAAAAAGAAAAGAAGAAAAGAAAAGAAACCAACAGCACTGGCTGTCTTTGCCCTAGATCAATACATATTTTGAAAATTCTGGTGCTTTTTGACACTAATTTTCCCCGAATATAGAAGAACCTTGGAATTCTGGCCTTTAAAATAATATGATAATACTAATTACCATTAAACCGATGGTAAAAAATGAATTTTAATAAAAAATTTTCTATATGTTTTATCACAGATACCTATTTATTAGAAATCACCCCAAGTTTCAAAGAGAATTTGAGGTAATTTACTCACAATAACCACCATGCACACACAGTAAAACTCTCACTTATATGAACATTAACAAGTGATACAGTAAGATGTTATAGAACTATGTACACTAAAATTAGCAGCTCAACGAAGTGGAAAATTGTTAGTACCTAACACCTGGGTGAATAACATAGTTTTCCAACAACTTGGAGTTTTTCTCTTTTCTAGAAAGCCTTACTTTATAAAGGAACTCTAAAGGATTCTAAAGGAAAATTAATGTCTAAATGTCAACCATCTCTTGGGAAATTGTATAGCATCAAAACTAGTGATCCAGGAAAACTCGCTCACATTTTAGAAAATATTTTAATACCTCTGTTCTATGTTTTCTAACACTCTAACTTTTCAGGAAGTTTTTATTGCTATGAAGATTCAGTATCAAAGTACTTACTGAGTAACAGCTCTATGTTGGCCAAGACTTTTAATAGATGTTAAGCTAAATAAACCATTTTCTTTACTCTATAGGAGAAGCCTATGAAGTAGGGGGGGAAAGGGAGGATCACATGTATTAACAAACAGCTCAGCTATCAGGTATCAGAGTAGTCAGTTACAGCCAAAGCCCTATGTGTTTCCACCACTGGTTCCCAAGGGACTTGGCAGAATACTATGGAAAGAAGTTAGATTTTAAGATATATATGTTTTTAAAACATAAAATGAAGTAATTTGGGAATAACAGATTTCAAAATTATTGTAATTGATGACTCTATCTGGTTGCTTAATCTTTATCTTGTATGCATATGTTTGATTTATTTTTAAATTTCTTTTTTTCTTTTTCCTTCTTCCAAAGTTACAGAAAGGAGTTTTTCCCTTGTCATATTTCTATGCACTTGTATTAACTTTGATGATATTTTATATTGCTTCATTATTATCAAACCACCTGAAATTACATTTATTATATTTCAAGATGCCTCAGGAGACCAACATAGATGCATCTTGTGAAAACGCAACAAAAAGTGCCAGATGCCAGCTATAACATTGGGCATGTTAATTAACTGCTCTGTGCCTTGGATTTCTCATTTGTAAATTGGGGGTAATATTAGTACTTGCTTCATAGCATTATCACAAGAATTAAGGGTAAAGTGCTAATAAGTCATCACATTTCTAAAATATTTTATCTGGATATTACTTTAATTCAAAATTTTCTTCTAATATGTTGGCTAATTTAGATAAGTTTTTATGAACAATGGAAGAGTCATGCTTTGGGGGAAGAAGCTCATGTAAAAGATAATGCTTCTTGAAAAAATATGTAGTTATCTTAGTTACTGTGAAATATGATTCTGACAATTTACCTCACCCTTGATAAAACTATTTTGTTACCAAAGCACGGATACACAGATACCCCTGAATAACTTCATCATATGATGATAAACTATACTCTAGCTAATTCTATTTAGAAAATTAAAAGAAATTATTTAAAAATCTATAACATCTGGAATAATATTCATTTGCGCATCTATAATATTAAAACAATCCATCATCAGTAATCAAATTATGATATATATCAACTCTAGGTACTCTACAGCTATGAATCACTGATAATATTGCAAAGATTAACAATATGAAAAAGCTTTAATGATTTAATGTTAATGACATGTATAGCAATATAAAAACATGCACTTAGAAAGATAGGAGATATGTAATATGTAATTGTAATTACGAAGTTATGAGTGACATTTTAAATAGTGCTACTGAAATATTTTTCCTACCAATATTTATTAAATAAAAATGGCAGAACTATTGGAACTACTCTGTTCCAATAGAGAATACATTTATTCTGTATTATATTATTATTATCCTACACCTGGAAGAAGTTAAACAGTTTAGGGAGTGGGTTTTCTGTATCCTCTGAATAAAAGAAAATGGGTCTAATTGTTTTAAGTCAAATGTCATATAATCTTGTTGGTTTAGCATGTTCATATTTTAGATAAATTAATTATTCTCAGAAACATCTTTTTGTCTACAAATGATTAAAGTTAAGGAGGTAGAAACAGATGACATTTATTCTCTTAACTTCTGTTGACTTAGCCCTTTTGAAGCAGGTGACAGTTTTCTTTAGATATTAAAAAAAGACTTTAATACACACCAAACACTTACGCTCTTTCTATAAATCCCAGTAAAAGCAATAAAGCCGAGCATATAAGCCACTTTCAATCAAAGAAGATTCATCTCATGGTTGTTTGGTTGTGGTTGTTGCTGTTGTTTTCATCGTTGTCCTTTTGTGGGGATACAGTCTTCTGGGTACAAAACCTAGTCCTAGTTTCCAAGCGGGTCAGTTAACTGTGGGGATCACAGCACACCAAATTGCTTTGTTTTTTCTTGTCACATTACACTTACACAGGGAAGAATTTCAGTGGAGCCCTAGCGCTGGCTTGCCCTGGCTCTTAAATAGCCAACTGTTAAATTTTCTGCAATGTTGCAAACTGGATGTTAAACCATTGTGAGTTGAGATGGACCATTGAGAGAGCATTTACACCAAAGAAACCATCAAACCTACAAACCCATCAACCTATTTTTAATCTTCTGGTAGTGCTTCGACAATTACCAGCCAGAAGATGCCTCCATATAGGAATTATACGAGTGTATCATTTAACTCAATGGATCCTCCGTGTGGGACATTTCACGCCAGCACATCCCTGGGATGAGCATCAGCATAGACTGTCAGAGTGGCTTCCACTCTCATTGATCAGTACTGTGGGCCACTTCCTTTCCCAGGAAAACACTGACCCCTTGCAAGAAGCGTTCTTCCTGGAAACTTCTTTACCCTACTTGGGAGCTTTCTGCAGAGATAAAAAAAGAAAAAAAAAAAAACCAAAGAAAAGAAAAAAAAAGCATGTACGTGCACACACACACACACACACATACAGACACACACACATAAGAAAACAAAGAAAACACCACAATCAACTCAAAAGACAAGCTGTGCCAAAATTAGTTGCCTGTCAGTCTAACAGTTAAAAATCTATTAACCTTGCTTCTGCGATATAAATTCAAGAAGAATTATTGTCCTCGATGATGACAATGAAACCTTACGTTGCCACAAAATACCTTTTAACCCTCCAAAGAAAGAAGAAGTCATATTCAATGTTGCTTTACTATTTTCTATATTTTATGTCTTTACAAATCAGTTATCCATGGACATATATGTTAATTTCTTTTATCTGTTGGATAAAAGAAAATTTATTCTTTTAAAAATACAGTTATAATTTATTATCTAGAAAAATGAAGAGAACGGTAGTTTTCCTTTCTTTTTTTGTTACAAGATGATGTGAGAATAATAAATTATGTTTGAGCACATTGGGATAGTACTTCTCTTCAAAGGTGAATAATGATTCTGCCAGGTGAGTAGTAGAGGTGGTTGAACTGATGTCAACACTTTCCTAGTTTCTCGAAGCAGCTATCAACTAATAAACACACACACACTCACAGATATACGCACCTCTCAGAAGCTAGTAATATGTTTCATGTTAGGAAGACTATTTTAGGACAAGGTCACATAAAATGCCAAGCTTTATCTTCCTGTTAGTTTATGGTAGGAGTCACTTAGCTTGGTTGTAAATTAAACTAATGGGTACTAACTAATATCAAAGGTGCTTAAATCTCCAAGTAGTAAATACTTTTCAAGGCCTAGGGAAACTTTACTACAAGAAAGGGATTAAAATTATTTACTTTGTGACGGTAAGGTGCACTCTGTAATAGGTATATCTAAACAAGAAGCCATGAGTATTTTATTGTTATTATTTATTCACCTAAAAATACATGAAATCACAAAGAATCATTTTGTTACCACTAAAACTATAACTCTGCTTATATAAATGCTATCACTGCAACAAGAATAGTCTCAGCTTGAATTCTGTTGTAATTTTCAAATGATATAGAAAAAAAAAGCAGCCCCTGATATTGGGAACTAATATCACTCTCACAGCTAAGTTATGTTGAAAAGGACGTTAAATTAAGTATGTTTAAAATATATACAGGTATACAAGGAATACTCAAACCATAAAACAAATGTGGAAAGTAATGAAATAAGAGGGAATGTGAAGAAGTATCAGATAGAAATCCTAAAAGTAAAAACAGTCATTGAAACAAAAAAGTTAACAGATGGATTATACAGAGACCAGACATAGCTAAGGAGAGAATTAAGATCTAAAAAAGGTAGATCAAAAGAAATTACCAGAATGTCACAGATAGAATAACAAATATGAAAAATGTCAGATTAGAGAAGTATAAATTGATCATAAAGCCTCAATATTTATCTAAGAGGAACTCCCCCCACCAAAAAAAATAAAAGAGTTGAGAGAATTAGAGTATTTGGCTGCTAATTTTTGAAAACTGAACAAAAATATGACCTCTCAAACTGGAAAATTTGGTATATTATCTCGTTTAACTCTCACAACCAAAAAAGAATTACTTGTGGTGAAGAAAATAAGCACAAATAGGATTAAGTGAACTGATTAACCTCACTCCATGAGCAAGTGGTAGACGGTTCATCTTGATGCCCAAGCCCTGTTCCTTCCCTGTGAGGTTCCTATATTTTGGTCAGTTACATCACCACATGTTCCACGGTGGTGCCCCGGCCTAATTCAAATAACTTCCACCTTCTTACCTACTTGTTTACTATGATTACCTAATAACCAAATAGACCAAATAAACTCCAGAAACACAGAGTTTGAAAAGATAAACAAGATTAAGCGCAATCTAGGCAAATAAAAGTCAACAGCATAAACATAATCATTTTTACAACAGGGTAATTAAATGCTTTTAGCTAGAAAATGGTCCATTTTGGGGGAACCCTGAGGTGATACTAGGATGTTTGAATTTGAATTTGAACCTGAATGTGAACTATTTTTCCATTTTACCACGAGTTCCTTGAGCCAAGGGCAGGTTTTATCTTGTTTCCACAGCAGCACTGACAAAATGGTAGGCACAGGAGAGGCCCATTTTTAGACGTAGGAGGAGTTGAGGCTGAGGCCCTGTGGAAAGCCCAAACTAGGGACTGGAAACAGAAAAGGGAGCCAATTAAGAACACAGAGAAGAGGGGCACCTGAGTGGCTCAGTCGATTAAGCATCTGACCCCTGATCTCAGCTCAGGTCAAGATGTCAGAGCTCATGGTATCGAGTGCTGACAGCACAGAGCCTCCTTGGGATTCTCTCCCCCTCTCTCTCTGCCCCTCACCTGCTTGCATGTGCACGCACGCTCTCTCTTTCTCTCTCAAAATAAATAAGTAAACATTAAAAAAAAAAGAAAACAGAGAAGAGTTCAAAGAGATATAAATATAATATAGCATTAAGGAAGTTAAAAGAGTCTAAGAAAGAGGAAGTAGCAATCAGTGTCCAATGTCTCAGAGAGGGAAAAATGATCAAAGGTCTGTAAAAGAGCATTAGATGTGGTAACAGAGAGAAGTAACTCACTCTATGGGGAATATTTTCAGTAGAGTCTGAAGAAGAGAAACCAGTACAACATATAATCCCTTCCTTCTAGGAAACTACAACCCAATCAAGAGGATAAAATGTAATCAAATGTAATAAGCGATAAGAGTTATGAACCACAACATTTTTAGAACTTCAACAATCTGTCTTTGTTGTTAGATTCTGTAAAATCATCTCCACGAACTCCCAAAAACAAACATAGAAAAATAATCTATTTTAGAGACTATTTTGAGATAGTCAAAGGTAATCAACACTAGAAAGAAGAACATTGTAAGTAAACTTACATTGTCTGGTATAGTTAACTGAAACAATAACCTTTAATCATACGATTTTCCTCGATTTGAAGATTCATAGTATAGAACCTATTCCTAGTAAAACTAAGCATACATTCACGATGGTCACTTTAGAAATATTATTGTTCTCTCTCAAAATTTAAAGGAGAATAAGTTCAACAAGGACAATGTTACTTCCTCGTTATTTTTAGAAGTTTGAATTTTTGAGCACATTTCCCTTAAAAATAGTTTTTTTCTCTAAGACTTATAGAAAAGTTTTTATTGTTTAATTTCCTTTTTTAAAAGACATAGTCTTCACTCATGATATTATCATTCATATTTATTTCTTGCAACATTAACATTGAACAGGTTTTTATGTATGCAAATATAGGGTATACACAGTGTATGTACATGCCCAGATACATAGTCCACACAAGGTAAGAAGGATTTCTTTCCTGTAAGCTAAGTAGGAAAATTCTTCTAAGTAGGCTGCTAACCTTTTCAACCCAGGCCAAGAAGAATAAACCAAGAAATATGTATACTTGGTATTAGTGAGGAAGATTCTAATTAACTTCTTAGCAAGGCAAATGAGTTTTATCAGCATAAGTTTCTTATAAATAAGATCTGTTTATACTCCCACATGCTTTCTTCTTTGAAAATCAAAGCTCTCAAGAGAGAAGCAGCCAACAGCTACATTCAAGTCTACTGTAACAACAGAAAATAAATCAAGAGACATGGAGTTTGCTTTTACAGAGAAAAATTACAACTTAATGTTTGCAAATATATCAAATGACCAGCTGACTTTTTTCTGAGTTTTCCACTTCTCTCAATCAAAGTTTTTGTTTTTATGTTCTTTTTATTTTTTTTCCTTTTTTATACCAAAATTGTCATGTTTCATACTAACTTGTATGAATCAAAGCCTTCAGATCTGTGTAGAACATGGTCTGAGCAGTGGATCACACTTAGGGGTGTGTATACATCAACACCGAATGGGAAACTATTTTCCAAATATGTATACATCGTTGGCTTGTCTATGATTGGAACAATCCCCAGTTTTATTCTGTTACAAAATTCTGGGTCAGAACCACTTGTATAAAGTATTGAGAAACTACCGGTGTTGTCAAGAAATACATCAATGAGTCAATCAATAACTTGCTTTAATTTTGGATTCTTAAAAGTTTGCTTTTGCCTATGAAATATGTGAATTAGAGGTTACGGGTACATCGTCACCATTTTTCAGTTGTCAGAAAGAACTCTTTATTTTCATCTACATTTAAATAATGTCTAATCATGTCCATATTAAAAATGAGAGGGCGGGGCACTTGGGTGTCTCAGTTGGTTAAGCATCAGACTTTGGCTCAGGTCATGATTTCATGGTTCCTGGATTTGAGCCCCACATCAGGTATTGTGCTGACAGCTCAGAGCCTGGGGATTACTTCAGATTCTGTGTCTCCATCTCTTTCTGGCCCTCCCCTGCTCATGCTCTGTCTCTGTCTCTCAAAAATAAAAAAAAAAACATTAAAAAAATTTTTTAAAAATATGCCTATGTAATATCCTCATCCAACAATTATTATGAACTACTTTTGTTTGCTATTTCTCTCTCTGCCCCTCCCTTACTTATACTCTGTTTCTCTGTCTCTCTCTCTCAAAAATAAATAAACATTAAAAAATAATTTTTAAAAACAAGAAGGCATCCTCAACTTTACTGGCCCCTTCAGCCATCTATTCCTCTCCTTACCTTTTCAACAGCTCTTAAGAAAGCTGTCTATCTGGTCGTTTTTACTTTCTCACAACAGTCACACACAACTCCAGCATTTAACACCAGATTAAGGTGTTGTGTGGAAAGTTCAAAGACAAAACACAAAAGACCATGCAGGGCGGAGCGCTAGCTGTGGCAGCTTCTCCTGTGGAACAGGACCTGGGATCTGAGAGGCCGGGCTGCCAACGGGGAGTAGGGTGACCGGAAGACCTGCTGGTAGAAACCTCTAATGTATTTCTGATCAACTTGACGACTTTACTCCTCTAGATCCCAGGTGTTGGCCACATGCCGTCGCAAGCTTGCGGGAGTTAGTCAGGCAATGACAGAGGACACTGGAACTAAAATGCAGTCCCCATAGAATGACAGCTGTCTTTTTCGGTTTGTTTGCTTGCTGATATTTAATGCACACCTGGTACCCCAGAGAAACAAACTTCTGTCCGACCACTGATTTATATTTCAGGGGACAGACAGAGAGCAATTTTAAGCTATGGGAAAAGTGTGGATAGGGTCAGAGGCTGAATCCTTTAAGGAAATATGTGGACACATAGCTAAACACCTGGCAGGTATAGAAATAACAGTGAAGATGAACTCGATTTCGGTACATGGTAAAACCTCCGTCCTGAAAGTAACTTGCTAATTTGAATTATAAATCTACTGATGATCTGTGACTACAAGCAAATGTTTTTTCATCTGTTGTAAGCCAGTCTCTACACATGAAAGGACGAAGTAATGAGATTAACTCTGGTTTTCCAGGGATACTGGAAAGACAAATGAGGTAATATTTCTAAAAAGTGTAAAGCATTTCCTTAGAAGAAAATTATTGTATTTATCTAATGAATAAATGTAATTACAAGATGACCCGCTTATTATGAATTGACCTAAGAATCGTACCTAAATCTCATGGAAGGATTTGGCATTATTGATATGGGGCTAGTGAAAACTAAGGGCTATAAGAGCAACTGTGTTTTA